>NC_056728.1:1843648659-1843658659 GCF_019279795.1 Protopterus annectens
GAAAGGTTTCACATTTTTGCTTAAACAGGTTATGTTAAACATTTATCTAAATAGTTAAATATTTATTTATTTACTTAGTTATGTATATATATATGTATATACATACACACCGTTTTTCACATTCACTTAGTTGTTATCTATACTTGAATGTATTTGCATTTAGAGTTGTTTATGTGAATGTGTATACTCTTACCCCAACTTTTATTATATTCACCGGACGTCCTTTACAGGATTGTTTTCTCTGCTCCAGTATTTATAGCTTTTCAGCTTGTTGGTTTTAAATTCAGACAACATGGGGCTAATATAAGTGTTTTATTATATTTTTCATCCCACTTTTTAGAGCTTTCATTATTAACTACTACTGAAAGTTATTTAAGATTTTAATACTTTTTCACACAGTGGTAAAGTATTTTATTTTAGACTGTTTTTAATTTTACACTTCATTCTTGACTTCTCACTGCTTACTGTCATCTTAACTATTGGTTTTAATGTTAGTATGGTTTTAAATATTTTTGAAAACACTTTTAAAAGGTCTTTTAAGAATGTTTTCAAACTGATAAGCTATATTTATATTTACACATATACAAATACATTTACTGCACACATACTTGGTTTATAAGAAGCCGGATTTTTAAAGAAGCATACAATGGGTTAATTGATATTTCCTGCTTACCTTGGTGGCGGGCTTGTCTTTTGCTTGCTGGAAGTTGATGTGGTTTGTATATGTATTTACTGTTTGAAACATTCTTGTTGCAATTGTCTGATGAAGTCTCACTAATGGGTGAGACAAAAAGCGCTTTATGGTTACTGTTTATTATTGTTTTTATTGTTTGTTTAAATTAACGTCTGAAGAATAAACTTTGGAAACTACTACAGTGTGCGTGCCTCAAGCCCTCTGGCCTGCATTCCTGTTTTTGCAGTTACCTGTTTTGATATTCTGAGTTAATAATAGCTCCCAACTTGCAATCGTCTGCAAAGTTCATCAGCTAGAGTCCCTTTGTGTTGGCCTGGACTTCAGAGAAGTAGATACCCAACAGGAGAGGACCCAGGACTGAACCTTGTGGGACTCCACTCATGACTGGTCAGCAGTCTGACTTGGAGTCAGCTACTTTCACACTGTGGGTTCAATCTGTGAGCCAGTTTGCAACCCACAAAGTGATATACAGGTTGATGCCTAGCTTAGTGAGTTTTTCTATGATTCCTGAGTGGGGAATGGTATCAAAGGCCTTGGCCAGATCAAGGTAGGCTGTATGAACCACCTTGACTTCATCCACAGCTCTGGAAACTGACTCAAAGAAGTCGACCAGGATGAGCAGGCATGATCTACCCTTGACAAAACCAAACTGTGTGGGATCCAGAGTTTGGAGATTCCCTGTATCCTTGTTTATTAGGTCCATGATGATGCATTCCATAGCTTTGCATATCAGACTCATCAAGCTAATGGGGCGATAGTTCCCAGGGTCTGTAATCACTCTGTGGAGACGGTTGACTGTAGCAGTGCACCATTCAGTAGGGACAAAGCCTGAGGTGAGGCTGTGGTTGAACAGGGCACACAGGTGAGGTGCCAGTTCACTCTGTAGTTCATGTAGAACACAGCCAGGGATATTGTCAGGTCCCATAGAATCTGTATTTGTGACCTTGGACAGTGCTTTTTTAACCTGTGCAGCAGTACTACTGGCTTTGTGATTGGTCCTTTGGATGGGGAGAGGGGTAAAGATGGCACTGAATCTGTCGGACAGTATATTGGCAATATCTTTTGGCTCGATATAGGAGGTACCATTGTGCAGTAGCTCAGAGCAAATCTGGGTATTGTAGTGGAGATTCTTTACATAACTACAGAAAGCCTTGTGGTTGTCTTTACTATCTGCTGCAAACCTGTTTTCATAGCTAGCTTTAGAGGATTTGTTGAGGGATCTCAACTTTTTGTTGAGGCTGATAAGGGAGTTTTTCCATTCTTGGGACTTCACCTTATTCCGCATCAGTTTCCTCCGTCTGTTGTAAAGTTTGTTTATAGCAGGGAACCACCAGATTGGCTTCCTTTTTTGGAGGAGCGTGTAAACATGCCATCAAAATGTACAGCAATATGAATAAAGGTATTCTGACTGGTGGTATTTTCCTTCATCCAAAAGACCTTTCAAAACAGTGAAGTAAGACATCCAGCTGCATTTACTGTCAGCAAACTGGTTCTCAAATGAAGTCATTATATGTTTCAAGGACTACCTTTCCAATAGATGTTTAAGAACATGTGGCTCCACAAACTGCTCAGGAACTGGACACACATCCAGAGGAGTGCCTCAATGGTCAGTTCTTGGCCTACTCCTATTCAGCCAATTGAATGATGTTATTCCCTTTGATCTCCAACAAGTCAAGTGCCTACTATAAGGAGATGACCTGACCTTAACAAATACAGGCAAAAGTTTCAATGACATTCCTATTTCCTTGCAAAGTCACTTTGACTAAATCAGGAACCAGGAAATTGGTAAGTTAGCAATAAATACTGCCAAAACTGCAGTTATGCTCTTTGTACACACTATAAATTCAAGTATGCCAGAAATCTCCAGGTCACTGAATCAACTGGCTACTGAGTGCCAAAAGCCCATCAATCATATTTAGACATCATTTTACACCACAGTCTAAATTGTACATGTCACAGAGTCCTGAACTGACAGGGGCCTTAACCAACTAAAGGTTGCCTATAAAATTAAACATCTCTGTCAAATTAAAGCTAGGAGGGCTATAGCAATGAATTTGCTGTTACCTAGACTCGAATATGATCTGCCTTTACACTCTTTATGATTTCTCCTAAAATATTGCATTATTACAGATTAAAGGAAATAAGATACTTTGCTTCATTTGTATTATTAACCTCCAAGAACATCACCACACCACCATAGGAACAACAAAATGGCTATCTGTACCAGCAAGATCAACAATTTTATTAAACAATCTCACTTTTAAACTACTGCTCTCCTTTATATAATTTGTTTCAAATTAAGGAGCAATCGCATTCCTTATGAAACACAGACATGTTTCGGTTAATGAGAAACCTTTCTTTTAATGAAAAGTATTTGTAAAAATCACTCCAGCATGCTCAAGCTATATTCCAAACATGTTCTGGCATCTGGTAACTTGATTATGTTTAAGGAATGATGAGATCTCACCTGATGGTTGAGACCAATTTTAAGTGTTCAGAGATGCTGGCTAATAAAACAAACTAGTCTTACTGCCATTTCAGTGGTAACCATATGTGACTGACCCTCTTACTGGTTCCAAGCAGGATTTAGTTTACTGGAAGCTTAAATTATCATATCTTTACCACTTATTGTCTTAATTTTTACAGAGCTTGATTCAGCAGCTGTAAATATGTTCATTTTTATACATGTAAATAATGAATTTCTTCTGCTATGTTCTATATTCTAGCCTTCCAACTTTTCTTGGTATGTTCTGTGAATAAATTTTTTTATCTAATTTCTACAGGATAACTATTATCTAATCCTTCAAAGATACTTGCACATATTGCTTGACAAGTGTACTATTACCTGCTTTGATTTTTGTTGCTAATTGTTTAGTTTTCCATATTTTATGCTTATGAATGCTTGTGTTTGTCACTTTGGCCCAGGTCATGGCTAAAAGGGGTCCCAGGGACAGTTTACTTACCAGTTAATGAATATTAAATACATATATATATAAACAAAGATCATCTTAAGCTACATATGCTCCTAAAATAAGATTTCTGCTATATTAAATGTCTTGGTCACTTATTTTAAATGTGTCATCTATTTACATTAAATCTATCATATATTTATTTTATACAGTGATGCTGTTGTCTTCTTAACCTGCCAGCATTGATGGGTTAAATCAATAATTAAGTTCTGTAAATTACTTAGTCTCATTTTAGATAATTTCCTTGCCTTATTTTCATATTGATGCTCTTATCATATTGAAATTTGACTAATTATAGCTAACAGAATATCACTGCATGCACCCTGGATCTGCTGCACTTCAGTTAATAGAGATGAGCTGTAAATTAATATTTAGGAACATTTCAGATTTGGAGCCAGGCTTCACAGAATGTTTTCTAGCTTCCTGTAACAGCTGTATAAAACAACTGTTTTGTAGCTGAAACATACTAATGTGCTAAACAACAAAAGAAAAATCTCAAACTCTATAAACATAATCTTTTATTTTAGAAAAATAATGAAATCCAGTATTTTGCACGACTATATTGCAATTTAAAATCTCACACTTTGTCCATTTATAAAGGCAGCAACCCTACCCTTATTATGTCATCATTTATCTGACAATATCTCATTTGCAATCAATAAAGGCAGTATATACATTTTATTTCATCAATAATTTAAACAACAAAATTGGTCATACCATACACAGTGCTACAGTGTTCCTTTCTCTGTAAGTAAATCCTCATTTAATTGGATTCTTATTCTGTTTACCCATGTAATGGAAAGAGCAGCCTCACACCCCCTTTTCTATGTCCCTTTCACAGAAATTTCCTGCTATGTGTGTCCCAATGTCTAAAAAGAAATGTTAAGTAGCCTTTTTTCTAATATGAGCAAACATTGATATAATCTATTCATCTCAGACTTCTTATAATGTGAGCGAAAATCATATATGGCCCATTCTTTTAGGACCCTTAAAGCTTACTCAAAACCTGGCTCAGGTTATCCATTCCCCCTTTCTCCCTCCAAATCCTATACCCAAGGCTTCAAAACATTGGTTTTAAACTGTACTCTACTTACTGTCCTAATATGAAGGCAACCTTTACTTTCTTTATCGTAAACAAAAAAGGCATGTTTTTCTCTGGAAACTGTACCACAGCTTTGTTTCTTTCTTCCCTTTCATCATATTATATAAGTCAACATTATTAGATACCTGACTCACATCAACACCTCACTCTCCAAAGCCTTATTTCAGTAGTGAATGAAAAAAGTCCTATTCATTCACACCTCCTGCCAATAAATAAATAAATAAATAAATAAATGAATAAAATAAAAAATCCCAGACATGGTGGGCATTTTTTTTAATGTTTACCTTTGTATAGATGGACTGATCCAAAAAACATTTACAATAGATTTAGTCACAGGAATGTCATGCTAACACATCTGAAACTGAAACTTGGGAAGTAAACAACATATAATCTTCCTGTATCAACATTATCAAAAGCCTTCTGTACATCCATCATTAGCAAATGCCCCAGCTAAGTGCTGTATAAACACATTGAGCAGTTACAGTTAGTTCTCATACCCCTGCCCTTACTAAGGACAAATACGTTACCTTAACCATCCTCAAGCATGTATATTATCTGAAGATTCAACATGTTTGCCAAGCTCTTATACCTGCACTGAATAGCACAACTGGCTTCCATTTTCTTATACTTGTCTTATAGCCCTTTTCTATACAACTTTTGAAGTGTCTTCATACAACTCCCAGTAACCTAAGCCTTCTTTATAACATTGTTTCAATACTTTAGTAAATAAACGTATATGCCAAACCCGAGACAAGATATAAAAGTCACAGATGAATCTGGTTATCCTTGCTGAATTACTGTTATTACCTAATATGGTCACACTTTCTACCCCTTCATGTGTTATATTATAGTCTAAACTGTTCTTATCTCTCTTCCTTTTCCTAAATCCTCCCTTTTCCTTACCTTCATGTAGTGATGCAACCCTGTCCTCAAACCTTCCCTCCACATATCTTTGACCCACATATAAATCATCTTCAAAATACCTTTTTTGTAGGTTCATAGGTAATTATTATGTTATCAATTTGTAGACTGTTGGAAGCTTAGCCAATAACCAGATGTCAGAATAAAATCCTGTACCTTGTATCTGTGAGTTTAAGACCTTACCAGTATGCCGATCCTCCCCCTTCAAAACCTTCCAAAATACTTTCTGTATGCTATTCATTTTTCATCCTGTAAGAAAAGAGACATCTTTTCTGCCTTACCTATCACAGAATATCATTGCTTCCAAACCCACTCTGTTATTAGCGTGACAAGTTTCAGTAAACAATCCCTGCCTTTCAAACCTTAATCAAAGCCTTATTTAAATCTCAATGCCTTCCCACTCGCATGTTTCTGCTGACAAGAAGTCTGAATTGTTGTCCACTTAGAGCTATATTATTTTTCTTGATTTTGTTGCAGATGTTGTTTACACTGTATTCTTTTTGTGAGGAACCTCTGTGGACATTCTACTTTTGTATGTGTCTGATCAGGTACATTCTGAATGGGCATTACTCAATTATTGGTCTGATGAGAGCTGAATACAGTGGAATAATCAGTTCCTTGGACCTAGATGCTATACATTTGCTTATAAGTTGGGTAACATAGAATGATTTCCTTTCTACTATAGATACATGATGGTTGAAGACCAAGTCACTGCCTACAGGTGTCCTCAAATCCTTAACTACTGAGTTTACTCTTAGGAGTGTGCTATCAATGAGGTAGCTTCCAGGGTTAGTCAACTTCTCAAAGGATACTATTATGCATTTCTTGGCACTGAGTTTTAGGCCATGGCTTTGGTACAAGCTATTTGCCTGTGTCAGTCCTTCTTGGAGGATATTAGTTAGTCTTAAGGAGATTATATGGCTGCACTTAGTTTGTAATCATCTGCAGACATGGTCAGTCACATTGATGTTGGTCTCTTTGTGGAGGTAGAACTTACCTATCCTACCGTATTTAGTTTCATTTGAGAGCCAGCTGGCTTTCCAGCAGATAACAGAGGGTTTTTTACCTCATTCTGTGAGTTTGCCTACAACGCCTGAGTAGGGTATTGTATTAAACGCCTTGACAATTCAAAGTAGGCAGTATGCACTGTTTTGCACTCATCCATTGCTTTGGTGACCTTCTCAAAGAAATCCTCCAGGTTGAGTAAGCAAGATCTGCCCTGGATAAATCCAAACTGGGCTAGATCCATTGTCTGAAGGTTTTTTATATCATTTCAATGATAATTCATGCCAATGCTTTACATATTAGATAGTCAGACTTATGGGTTTGTAGTTACTGGGGTCCGTAGATGACCAGTCCTTGTGCAACATATGTGGGTCTGTGTGTCTGAGCTTATCTCTCAACCTCTTAGAGGAAGAAATCTGGACAAAGCCATAAACAAACATGGGACAAAGGCCCAAAAATAGGGACAATTTTAAAATATTGCTCTTACAATCTTAGAAAGTTGATAGAATAACAGGTTTTGCATTAACATGAATTTTCTGAAAGTTATGAAGTCTGAAACTCAAATGTCTGTCATTATTTTCTAACTTTAATCTCTAATGGTTTGCTACTAATTTGCCAGAAAACCACAGATGTATGAAAAACAGGCCAAAAATATGAGGCAAAAATCTGGGCATTCTGCAAAAATCTGTATAGCTGAGAGGTATGTGTCTGATCCTTATTGTGTGTGGTGGGTGTAGAGTGTGCTTTACTGACAACTGGATTAGTATTATGAGCATTTGAATGTGAGAGCTATGCCTCCAGTGATATTGTGTGTATACATCTCTCACATACTTTATCAGTTTTATTTAAGAATTAGTTGGTTGCCAGTGAACATAAGGCAATTAATATATTGCCTCAGAACACTCAAATCCACCAAGCTGGCTGTAAGGATAACAGGAAAGTTCATATCTATGGTTACAGCCCCATTTTATATGATCAGAAGGTTGCTTTAGGAGTAGAGAATAAAACAGGAGTGTCTGTTACAAGATTCATGGGGCAGTGCTTCTTACTGTGCAAACTAGCTGATCTTTGAGCAACTGAGTACTAGGGAAGTTTCAATGGTAGTTTTACAGGGAAAATATCAAATGTTGATGCCTGTGTTGATACATGGCACTGATAAAACCCACTGCATGATGAGGAGTGTTGTGCAAATGTGTCAGATACATAGAGGTAAAGAAAACTGACTAAGCAGACTAAAAAACTCTTTGGCTAATGGAACAAACTCATTTGAAGCCTGCCAGTGAGATTCCCGGATTAGATAGAACAAGCTACCCTTTTCTGTCACCAGAAATGCAGTCTCAAGTCTTTTTGTAAAATCGCACTACAGTTAGCCCAAAACTAATGGGAAACTCGCATTTTAAAATTACTCCAATGCAGAGAACAGCAGCTAGGTAAGTGCAAATTCAAAGGAACTTTACAATGATAAAGTGCAGAAAAATACAGTAAATAATTAGAAAATATAGCAGCGGTACTCTTAAATAACTTGTAAAAGTGCCAGATATAAATTTAAAGTATTCATCTTTGCTGGGATGGCACTGGATGCAAGCCAAACACTCTGTGAATAGTGGCACATACTCCCAAGTGTTTGTAAGCCCTGTAGTTCAGACAGACCAGCTTATCTTCTACTGTCACTAGAAATGCAGTCACAAGTCTTTTTAATGTAAAATCACACTGCAGTTACCCCAAAGTGAATAGTAACAGAATAAATCCAAACAAACTAGTTAGAAACACGCACTTTTAAAATGACTCCAATGCAGAGAACAGCAGCAGGTTCAGTGAAAATCAAAGGCACTTTGCAAGGATAAATTACAGAAAAATTCAATATATAATTCAAAAATATAGCAACAGTACTCTTGAAAAACTTCAGGGTTAAAGAGGCAGAACATTCATTTGACCAATGCCGAATAGATGAGGGTCCAGTATTGTCACATTTTCAATATCTAAATTAATGAAGTCTGAGCTGTTTCATAGCTTTACATATGAGGTTAGTGAGACTAATGGAACTATAGTTACCAGGGTCTGTGACTGGGCCACCCTTGTGCAATGACAATGCAATGGCTGTTTTATAGGCTTCAAGAATGTAATAAGTGGAGACTTAGTTTAAAGACATTTCCCCACTAAAAGAATACAGGGTATAAGTAACATGTCCTTTGCAGACTGCCTCAAGGCCCTATCTCTGTATTCTGTCTCCTACAGACTGTAAGATCTATGCCTGACATAAAAGGTATTATCAAACTCCATTTTGATGGACTTTTTACATATCCCCAAAAGAAAAGGCATCAGAATTACAGTCTTAAACCTTGCCTGTGATATAAATAGGACCTGGTGGAGACAGGTATGTATCCCAGAGACCACCCCTTTGCTGGATCAGGCTCCCATTCATGTGAAGCAGAGTTCTTTCCTAACCCAATTCAAGTGTAACTTGGATGGGTGCCAGGAAATTCATCCCTGGTTTGGCACCTATGTCTCTAATAGACACAGTCATCCTGTAAATGGTTCATCTCCTTGGCCCCTGCTTGTAAATGTTTCATGTCCCAAGCCACTGCTTATACTTATCAAGGGTACCAGAACTTGTCAGAGATTTGGAATGCATGGATAGGCTTAAAAAGGCTCTTGTGGTTGTTAGCCTAGTACACACCTATGAACCTAAGAGGTTAAGTAAGGGTTCAGGTAAGCCATGTTTAGCACTGATAATCATGCAAACAAGTATATTATCAGGGCCCATGGATGATGTAGTTTTAGCTTCTGAGAGGACTGACAGAATTTGTTACATAATAAATAAAGTGGTGGCTGGGATTGTGGAATCTGTGGAATAGCTATAACTGTAGGTAGAGTAAATGTGCACTAAAGTGGTCATTTACATTATCAAATACTTCCTTTGAGTGTGAGTATATACTAGTATTGAACATTTTGGGATATTAGTTCTTAACTTCCTGACATAGTGAAAGAAAAAAAAATGTAGTTATGTTTGGTTTTACTGGCTATTTTAATTTCATTATTAGTTTTTGACTTTCTAGTTGTTCCCTTAAGCTCTTTGCTAGTTTTCTTAAGTGAGCTCTTAAAGTGGGTATGATGCAACCTCTTACAAGCAGTTTTTTTCTCTCTGGTTGTATAATTTATTTATATGAGTATTTGCACATAATGATTTGTTTTTAAATTTCTCATTATATTTAGTGCAGAGAGGGATTGCTTTATCAATCCAACTATTTATGTGGGAGTAGAAGTCAGAGGTATAGGTTGCAACTTGCAATGCAATGGGATCCATAGGTT
>NC_056728.1:1843663659-1843727237 GCF_019279795.1 Protopterus annectens
AGAAAAATGATCAGACTTCAGCAACAATTTCCCAGTCATGTCTTAACCTTCCTAGCAAAAGGTTCTGGGCTTACAAATGTGTTTTGTCTGATTGGCCAATGTAATCCAACAGCAGCATCCATTTCCTGAAAAGTATCCATCAGTTGGGTATACAGACTTTGGAAAATATAGATGACAGTGCTGTACAACAAAATATGTTTTCTCCAGGTCTGGGATGCTACCTTTGTAGTTTGAACTTGAGTATAAGCCACAGGTAAACTGGTGCATCTTTGTGTGCAGCTTAAACTAACAAGTTACTTCAACCTGCTGTATGCATTATTCTACAAAATGTACAAGTCCTTAGTATTAAATGTTAATTTCTTGAATGTCTAAGGTTGTTGCTTGGACAGCTCAGATGGCATCAACTTATTCATCTCTGGTTACACGAGAAGAGATTGGAAATTCCTATAAAGGGCGTCCCATGTATGTTCTTAAGGTACACATTTTACCTTTTTTGTAAGGTAGTTTTGTTTATTCTATTATATTTTTCTCTGCAATGATTTTAAAGAAAGCTCAAGTGTTAATTTTTATACATACTGGACATTTTTCCATTAATGGTTTATTTCATGCATATGCTGTTTTTTATACTTTAACCTTAGGAGTCATAAATTTAAGGAGACTTTTCATGAGCACACAATAACTTTCATGTATTTATGTGTTTGTTAACCAGATGAAGAACTGGTCCAAGGACTATTTTCAGCTATGACCTAAGCCAGAGACAGAAGGAACAAATACAGATGACATAACACCAACCTAATACAGCATTCAGCATCATAACGACACTTATGGCAGTTACTTTAAAATAAAAGCATAAATAAATAACTTAATTAATTTACAATTGCAATACAAACTTGTCAATGCCAACAAGTAATGTCAATGGGTCTAGTTCTAAAATTTGAACTTTCACAAGTTAAAATTTCTTATGGTCGAGACCATAAGATTGAACTTGTGAAGGTTTGAATTTTAAATAAAAAAATAAAAACAAAAAAAAATATTTTATGTTTTTGCAAGCCCCCTTGCACCCCCCCACATCCCCTGCTAATTAAATATACCAACTCTGAGATCGCACTACAGTAAGGAAAATGGTAAATATACCATTCCGTGCCGTACACCATTCTCCATTTAAACTGTTCGAACTTTCACAAGTTCGATCTTATGGCCTCGACCATAAGAAATTTGAACTTGTGAATGTTCAGATTTTAGAAGTAGACCCATGTCAATATGCCCATTACAATGCAAGTATCACAATGTCTAACACAGTAATACAGCTTCAGATGAAAATTGCAGAAATACATATAATATTTGTGTTAAATCTGAATGTTCTACTTTAAACAATAACTGAAAGTCTAGAAGGCGGCTGTTGTATTTGAAAAATGAAGGAGTAATTTTTGTCACCTGCTGTCTCCATGGCGCTACATCTATATTCTTGCAAGAGAATTCATTAGTTTGTAGTTAACTAGTGTCTGATTCCACCTCTTATCTAGTGCTAGACTAAAGAAAAGATATTTTAAAGAAACAATCTTCCAGTTTCTTAGATCTCAGTGGATAATGATATATGACAATATTCAGCTTATGAGCCATGGGTGGACAGTACTCCTGATGTAACAATTTTAGCAAAGTTAGCACCCTGTTACTTCTAAGTATTACTGGAAGCCAGCTATCTATGTTTATGCCCAAGCAGACATCCCTTGGAGTTAGACACAGTAAAAAATTAGCAGGTATTATTCATGGCACTTTAAGATCTCTGTACATAGTGTATGCTATAAGCTATGTCTCAAGTTATTAACCCCGCTAGCCTTTCCTGCCTTAGGGGTTAAATAACCAAACAGCTTATAGCAAACTCCTAACTTCCTCAGAACACTGCCAACAGTCATCTTATATAGTGCCTAAAGGAGAGATTAGGGCCCATGCATATAGATGAAAATAATTATAATTATGACCTTCTTCTGTTGAGTGATTTGATGTATCCCTAATGCAGAAGATATACGGCTCACTCAGCTTATGGTTTGTTCTGAATAACATGGTTAAAAGATTCATAAAAAAGATGAGTGACCTCAAAAGTCAAGTAAGTAGCTCTCAGCTGAGTTGAATACTAGCTTATTATTACTAAGCAAGTCACATAACTTCACTTTGGAAAGCCTTCTAGACCAACTGAGAATACTTTGGTAATTTTAACATAAATGAAGACCTCTGCAAAGCATTGTAATTCTGATTATTGCCATATCGGTACAATATTATTAATGAGTAAAGAGAATAATATGAGCCTAATAACTGATTAATAGAAAGTATCAATCAATCAGGAACCCATATCAGAATTAGCCAAAAAGCAAAACTTGAAAATTTTTGATACCCTGATAGCTCTGAAACCATCTGTATCAACCTCACCAAAACCATTTTCCATTCTTGTAAGAAGTAACATATGACCTATTCTTTTTAGTGTTCTTTGTAAATCAACAAAGATGACTTTAATGAGCACTCCATTCTCTATATTAGCACATATGGTACATGTTGTAAGCATAGTGTGTTGGCCATATCTAGAGAGCAGTTAGAGTACTATACCTTTCCAAAATGGTTTCAGTGCTTGGCCTAGTAAATATATTTCATAGCATGTTAAAACAATAGGAGATAAGCAGCCTTTACCATTACAAGTCACAGCAACCTGATGATGGAGATTGAAAGGAAGCTGTACACATCAAAAAAATGAACCATCTTAATTAGGCTTCTGAATGACAGGCAGTGACATTTGCAGAAAGGCTTGCTATAGCTCAAAGTAAGATTGTCAGTTTCTGACCTGGATTTTTTAAGAAGCGTATGGACTTTGGATTTCTTTTATGATGAGCAGCAAATATGCAGCAATTCCTGCTACCTCTACACATCTGAGGAAAAAGTCAGTAAGAAAGTCAGCATTTAAGTGATTTAAAGCCACGAGTGAATGCAAGCTACTGATTGCATGGCTAAGGAAGTAAAAGGGCAAACCTTGTCTCACTCAACTAAGTTGTTTCTGCAGAAAATTACAAAACCCAGTGTGCATTTTGTGGAAGTGGATGAAAGAGGAGAAATTGTGGCAGTTATCAATCCAAAGGAAACATCTCTGTGTATTTTGCCATAGAAGAGCCAAGCAACCTTGAGATATTAAGATTTCCTGAATTTAAGGGTGTTGCAATCCAGCAGTACAAAAAGTGTTTGGAAAAAGTTATGTCATCACAAAGAGAGTTTATTGACTGTTAAAAAAATGTGAATGATTACAGACTGCACCTACAGGAGGTGGGGATATAGGCAGAATATGTATTGAAGTATCTGCAATCCTTAAAACTAAAATGAGATGATCTTGAAATCAGGGGCACACAGTCCAACATTCATATTTATAGACAACCAGAAAATCTTGCAGGGAGACATCTTTTTTTCTACACAGCTGGCTTCTACTTTTTCTTAAGAAAGACTTTGAACCATTCAGAATGAAAGAATACATCAAGCTTTGAGGCCAAAGCCCACAGATCACAATGCCAAGCCTCACTCCATAATCATGTGGCTTCTGCCATTTTATCATAAGGAAGCAGTGTTGCTTGTAGTATGGACTTGTAGATTTTTACACTGTAACAGGTCCACAGTATTTTTAGCAATGATTATTCAAGAAGAGTACAGGATCATTACAGGAGACTAATCCTAAGTTTGGCTTTTCTTTGTGGCAAAGAATTAGATATCCATTCACACACATAGTTCTTGTGATTAAGGACTGGGTCTAGTTGAAAGTTCTTAATTCTATCTTGAAGACCTTAAACTTTTTAAACTGATGATTGATACTGATGTTATGGAGGCAAGAATGAGTACAAAAGTTACACATGATCTGTCAGCAGCCTCCACTCCTACCAAGCAAACAATAGGAAACAAATCAAGGCAGTGAAGAGATAGAAGCATTTTAGCTGATAGTACATAAACCATATGCTTCAGTCTAAATATTTCTGAGACTAAGGTAAAGTAAACTCACCCCTTGTAAAGAAATAAGAAGCTAATATTAGTGGAGCTGTATAGCTATATTCAACAAGCAGAATAATGATATGCAGTGTTTATTTAGGAAGATTGGATTTTTTCATATCTCTGCCTATTTAATTTATATATTTGTGTGCTTGAATGTATAAGTAGGTTGTGGGTCCTTGCTGATTGTCTTATGAGGGGCACTACTTATCCAAGGCAATAGGAGTGATGTATGCTTGCCTAGAACATTAATGGCTAAATCTGCAAACTGTAAATAGGTTGGTGAAAAGTTTAGCTCATTCTACATGGTTCCTAAGTGAACTTAAATGGTTTTATCATACATTTGTACAGTTTACAAGTCAGAGTCAGTCTATGGATCAAAAATGCCTTGTCAATAGCAGTACATAAAAAACAAGTCAGGCCTAGGATGAATTTATGGGTACCAATCCAATCATAACGCTTTGCCTTAAAGGGCGTCAGGGTAAGACTCTCTTTTATATGTAACAGCAGATTATTCCAGAGATGGGAGAAGCATTGGGTAATAAATGTGTCCTCCATCATGTCTTCTGGAGCACTGAGTAATAAATTTGTCCCTCCAGCATACCTTACTTATTTGTTGATGGAGATTCACATATTTAAGTGTTTGTGAAGACATTTCTTTTATGTAGGTGCAGGAGATAGAAGGATTGTTTGGTCAGTGACAGCATGGAATACTAAACATAAATCACCTTCTAGGAATCTATAAGAGACAAAGCATCAAACTTGTCTTGATAATGGACAGTTTTTATTCTGGTGATGTTTTAATTAGAAACCTTTGGGATCTTTCTCACTTGATGCGTTTAAATAAATGCATACTAAAAGAGGAATTATATTCTGTGATTAGTCTGAACAGGACAGAGTATAGAATGATAACTTCTTTTAAGTTCATAGGTTCATAGGTGTTTACCAGGCTAATGACCACAAGGGCCTTTTTAAGCCTAGCCATGCATTCCAAATCTCTGACAAGTTCTGATACCCTTGACAAGTGTAAGCAGGGTTTTGGGAGATGAAACATTTAGAAACAGGTGCCTGGGAGATGAATCATTAACATGTTGCCTGTGTCCATTAGAGACATAGGTGACAAACCAGGGATAAATTTCCTGTTCCCCATCCAATTGTCCAAGATGCACTTGAATTGAGTTAGGGAGGAATTCTGCTTCACATGGATGGGGAGCCTGTTCTATAGACAGGGTAGTCTCTGGGATACGTACCTGTCTCTCCAGCAGGTCCTATTTATATCACAGGCAAGGTTGAAGTCTTCAGAATGGGTAATTCTGATGCTGTTTGTTTTGTGGATATGCAGGAGGTCCATCAGAGTGGGTCTGACAATTCTCTGTACGCAAGCCATAGATCTCCCCTCAAAAGCCTGTAGGAGACAGAATACAGGGATAGGACCTTAAGGTGGTCTGCATAAGACATTTTACATATGTTCTGTATTCTTTCAGTTAGGAATCTCTGTGGACATTCCATTTGCTGGATATGCATGGTTAGGTACATAACTAAAAAATGTAAGAAGTAAAGTACGCAAACCCAAATGACTGCAAAAAATGTTAAAAGAGTACTTCAGAAGGCCACACCAAACATTTGAGCTGAAAACACTTTAATAAATCCACAGTAAAAGCCAGTAAAATGGCAAACATACACACATGTGCTTATGTCAGCCAGTTTTCTATCCACCTTATAAGATAAGGGTCTGTGTTTAGGCCTTTAAGCTTCCTTACAATTACAGCATGGGGATTAAAATAAGATCAGAAAACTATGGGCTATATTCCCCCACCAGCTGCTTGGATTAATTTTTCCTGTTACTGACATTGTAGTGCAGTGTAAGGGGTGCTGCACTCCTGAGGTATTAAACTGAAATCTCATCTGGGTGTGTTAGCAGTAGTTCATGTAGATGTAAAAGATCCCATGGCATCTGTTGAAAAGAGTAGTCCCCTGGTGCCTTGGCCAAGTTCCCCTGAGACAGTATACATACCACCTTGGGCCTCTGATGAAAAAAGCAGCTGGTATAGTTGAACTAACTGTGTTAACAAAGTATATATAAAATAAATGCATAAGTAGCAGCAGTGTGTGTGTGTGTGGGGGGGGCATAGCCCTGTATGTCATAAGGTGCAAGGGATAAAGGCCCCCTTGCAAAAATGGTACTGCCGCAAGTTTTAAGATTCATCACTTTTCACACTTTACTTCAGCTACCTGCATAACTCATAATTGCATGTTTCCTAGCCTCCTAATACAGCTTCATTTTTTTCAGCCAGTGAACTATATAGCATTTAGTCCTTCTCCACTTTTCATTAACATAGTAAACATATTTTTGAGTACCATGTAACTGCAGATTTATGGCTAAGAGTCTTTAAACAATTCCCCTTCTAGTTACAAAACATAATTAAGTAATCTGAATAAATCTCAAGACAAAGAACAGAATGTATATGGTGCAGGCAAACGGGTCCTCCAAAAAGGCAAATAGCAATATCCAAAAGAAATGGAGGTTCCAGACCATGGCTGATAAAACCATAGAATTTATTACTTTCACATATAAAAAACAAGGTGAGCGCATTAGAATGTGGGCTACGATGGGTAGGGGTCTGAATGATAAAATCTCTATCCAGCCCATATTATCCAGTAGACCACTTAAAAGGTGAAACTGTCACTTCATTAGGTATATGTACTATTGCTTAGGGTTTTATATGAATACATGTATACTTCATATGCATTCATTCTATATTTATACACTTTATATTTGTGTACATAATAGTTGTGTGTTTTTCCACATATACTCTTTGCTGCTTATTTTTTTTATATATTTTTTTATGTTTATATTCTAGTTATTTATATATTATGTTTTAAATGTTGCTTTAAGCATTGTTCTTTACTTAACTGAATGAGCCTCAGCATTGGTTGACGCTATTTTAAAATGAAGGAAATTGGATATTGCATTGTCTGATGAAGCAGCTTTTAGACTGTGAAAGTGCTCACCTTGGTTTTTATCTGTGAAAGTAATACATTTTATGGTTTTATCAGCCATGGTCTGGAACCCCCTTTTCTTTTGGATAATCTGAATAAATATTAAACCTTATGAAGGTTAGTTAATTGTACTGCAAACTGATGAATAAAAGGGTTCCTATCAGATGACTGAAGACACATTTTGTCAAATGCGTCTTGGTCGAACTTGAAATGTCGAAAAGGCAAAATCTCAAAGCAGCATATAAGCAAATTCTTTCCCTGGGGAAAGAAGTCACTTGGCCGCTTCAGTCACTTTGCCATTTTCGGCACTGTAGTGCGATCTCGGAGTTGGTATATTTAAGTAGGGGGGTGTGGGGGGCACAGCCCCCACATCAGGAGTGTGTGGGGGGGTAAAGCCCCCCACTTTATACAATGTTTTAATGTCTTTTTTTTTTTTGGTAACAGTGATTTTTTTCCCTGGGGAAAAAAACGTTGTCCTGGCTGGTCAATGTCTTGTGAATTCGAACTTTTGAGTTCGATATAACAACGTTCGATCATTTGATCATTTGTTGTTATAATATAGACCCAAATAAAAGACCATGATTTGTTGAGGCCTGCAGTTGCTGTTTATGATTATTGTGAAATTATGTTGATGGATCACATAATGAATGAAGACAATTATGTAAACATATTATGTATGTATATTGTAAATTATCTGATCTTTCCAGTTCATGTAAATCAGCTTCTGGTATCAGTTTTAATCTTGCACCTACCTAGGGACCAGAACTATACCCTCCCACCCTAATAACAGATAAGTGACCAAAAATTAAATTAAAGCATCAGTCAGTATACCATTTTTTATTTATTTTTAAATAGTTGCTCTGTTTTGGCAAGCTACATACCTTACTAGCAGTTACTATAGGACTGCTTTATATTCATTTAAAATAACCTACATCTGCTGTTTAAGCAATATCTCATCTCCTGTATTTAGTTCCATCTCCTGCCAAAGACCAGTGAGTTATTCCATATTTCCAGTATTATGCCTACTCTGTATACTCACACAACCCCCTTATTCCTTTTAGTCTCTGCTGGATCTGCAGTCTTTGCATATTCCTGCTTGTTTAAATTCCCTATGTTTAACAATTATTTTTTTATAGCCCTTGTCAACCCCCAGTCCACCCCCTCAATCTCTCACATAACTGCATACATTTTCCAGACCTGAAGTGTTGTCCTGTGAAGCAGGTACACCATGCTGCTGCTCTGGTTATATTTGTGCACCTTCTTTACTCCATCTGTGCATCCTAGTTTACCTTCTTGACAAGCAAATACTGTTCTGCTCAACTTGCATTCACCTAGAAAAACTTTTTTCATTTTCTTCTGGCTTCCTTCCCTTTCCTCTAAATATCTATCTTCCATGCACCACTCCCCCACCCTTTAAATCTTGACTACCCCTACTTTTTGAATATATTCGTATTCACTATACATTCTTCTTGCCTATTTTAATGTCTACTTAGTATGAAATGTTTTGCGCAGCCAGCTACTTTTATGACAGAAACTTCATATAATATTAATCCTTTACATGTGACTTATCTAATTTTGTACTATGCTTGATTTAATTGTAACCTTTGCCAAATCCTGTGACATTTTTACTGTAACCAATTGTTAATTACTTCTCCATGTATATGTGTATAGAACTTTTGCAAATGTTAAATCTAGTACTATGTTATGTTCATGTTGATGTTTTTGTGGAGCTTTTCTCCCCAGGCCTCCACTGAAAATGGGCTCTTACTGGTCCAGTGGACTATCTGGTGGTAAACAAATGCCAATAAATAAATAAATAAATAAATAAATGCTATAGTCCCTACTTTATTGTGTGTTCATGTTGTGTCATATACTTTTCTCAGTTTCATTTCTGTCTTAATAACTGTTATTTGCCCTCTTATAATTCTTTACTGACTTCAACAAGGAAAAGTCATAGGATGTAATAATTGTTTGCAGTGACTAAGAGTGAAGCCTACCAAAACTGCTGTCTCCCCTGTGTCATGCAGGATAAGACAAAGTATTTCCTGTAACAATTCAAGATCTGAATAGGAAAATGATAGTGGGATGTACTTCATCATATGACATGGAAAGGAAGAAACTAAAAAGCATTTAATTGTTTCTGGGAAGTAACCTACATCTAGATGATATTACAGGGAGAAAAAATAACTCTGCTCTGGGATAAAGCTAACTAGATTAGAGAGTGGAGATTACCTTTAATTTCACTTCAAGTTCTGTCTAAGGTATAAGAAAATTGAATGGATCCACTTGTATGACTGAATGAAAATCACTGTCCTAGATATTCTTAGTTGAGCTCAGGTTCATTCTTACAATTACTGGGTCCACTAGGCTCTTAAAAATGTTACCAATCGACAGTTTGTCTCTTTTCTGCATCGTGGTAATGACTGCTGTCAGAAACATATTGACACATTTGCTGTCATTTTATGTTTTGTATATTGATCAAATCTGAGCTTGGCTCATGTAAAGGCAGATACGGGAGTAACAATGCGAACATGATAAATTCTTATATAATTGAATAGGGAGAATTCACACCCAAAGCACACAAGCACACACTTTGATAATGTATTAAAACAAAACAGAGTTAGATTTCAAAATACCGCCTCTTACCTTAGCTAGAATGCACATCAGAGAGGACCTTAGCCCTACCTTGCTTTATATTATTAGCCATGAGACTAAAGAAATTCATGGGAAACTTAGGGTTGCACTATGGAGTGGGCAGTGGGACAACAAGAAATGTGTATGAATTCACTTATGGTTTCATTAAAGCTAAGGCCAGTCTTGTATATAGGCACACTAAAGAATGCAACCTTAAATTCTAATTAAATAAACATGATTAATCATGCTTGTAGCACAAGGTACAAGATTTATTAAAACTAGTAACCATTTTCATCTACTGTAAACGGACTACTTCAGACTAAATGATTAAATAGGTCTCATCTTCTTTAAAGACAATTACACCAATAAAAATGTAAATGTGACTAATGAGACTGGCATGGATTAGACATCTTATAAAGTGCAAATTCTACATTTAAATGACCAGGATGGCTAGGGATCTTCTAGAGGATGCTCATGTGTATGAGGCCTTACCCCACAATCCTGTTGGGGTATTTAACTCCCAACTTTTGGAAATTTTGGAGAGAGGGGAAAGGTTTGTTTTTTTGTCTACTTCTGATATCAAAAAGTTGTACATTAGTAATCCTAGGGATGCCAAGTTTGTGGTGATACCTAAAATTCACAAGAGCATAGATAATCCACCAGGTAGACCAATAAGATTCTGGTAGGGGAGCATACCTTCAAAATATAGGTATGTTCTTGGATTTCCTCCTCAAGGGGTACCTGGATAAGATAATGTCACGCATTAAAAATGGCAAGGAACTGGCTGACTTAATAGGAGGTATGGAATGGTGTAACAACTATTACTGGGCAAGCGTGGACATTAAGTCATTGTATATGAGCATTAAGAACACATATGGGATAGCAACAGTTAGAAATATGTTTGGTGAAGGTCTGTGTACTGATTTTTTGATACATTTGCTGGAATTCTCATTAGAACACAACTGCTTTAAGTTCAGACACCAATATTATTTGCAAAAGGAGTGTACAGCGATGGGGGAATCGTATGCCCCTGCTTATGCTATTTTGTTTATGAATTATTTTGAGAATCATTACATTTACAACACTGAGTTTCACAAACAGAAAATAATTGTGTTTAAAAGGTACATAGATGATCTAATTTTATATATGCAGGGGTGGTATGTGGGATTACTAGGATTTTATGCACAGCTTGGAAAACAATGAGTTTGGTCTGGAATTTACTTTTCGTACTAATGGGGCAGCCATGCAATTTTTTGACTTAGAATTTTTTTGTGGGAGAAGATAAGGTTGAGTTCAAGCCATTCATTAAGGAGATGGCTGTTAATAACTTTCTCATAGCAGACAGCATGCATGCACAACATTTAGTGACCTCATTGCCATATGGTGAGTTTCTTCGTATTGTAAATAATCCTTCAAATAAATCGAGGTTAGGGGAGGAATTCTACAAGGTCAGATCTAAATTATTAAGCAGAGGATACAGCAGTACTATGCTTCACTCAGCGGAACATAGAATTAGAGCAAAGCTGGGGGAAGTTTATACCAGTAGAGAGGGTAGGATGGTTGAAAGAGAATCTGCACATCATTTAAGGAACACAGAGGGCAATGATGATGATGAGGGTAGAATATTTGTTGCTAACAGATTCTCCCCATTGTCTGATGTACTCAGGAATATAGTTGATAGATGTTGGCCCATAGTTCACAGTGATGTCAGCCACAAAGGAAGGTTTCCTGAGAGGGTTACCTTTTCGTATAGTAGGTTCTTGAATTTGAAAGACTTATTGAATATGGGCAGATTGGGCGGCCACTGTGGTGCAGTGGTTAGCATTGTCACCTCACAGCAAGAGGTTTTCCGGTTCAATCCTCAGCTGGGGTGCCTTCTGTGCGGAGTCTGCATGTTCTCCCTGTGGTCACGTGGGTTTCCTCCGGGTGATCCCGTTTCCTCCCACATCCCAAAGACATGCTGCAGGTGGATTGGACACTCTAAATTGGCCCTAGGTGTGAGTGTGTGTGTGTGTGTGTGTGTGTGTGTGTGTGTGTGTGTGTGTGTGTGTGTGTGTGTGTGTGTGTGTGCCTTCTGTGGAAGGTTGGGCGCTGGGCTGGCAACTCGACACTGTAAAACTCCACTGCCAATCATAAGCGGACAGGTGATCCGCTGTGGCGATCCCTAACTGGGAAAAGCTGGAGGAAGAAGAAGAAGATTGAATATGGGCAGATTACAGGTAGATCAAGTAAGAAACGGTAGTTTTCCTTGTGGAAGATGTAAATTGTGCCATAAGATTAAAAATTTAGATGGGGTTAAAATCAATGGAAAGACATATAAAGCTCAGGGCCATTATACTTGTGAATCCTGGGGTGTGGTTTACATCATTGGTTGTGATTGTACCCCAGCAAAATGGTATATTGGGCAAACCAAGAGAGCGATGAGGAAACATATTAGGGAACACTTGGGGATATCAGAAGGGGGAGATTGAAAAGCACAGTAGCAGATAATTTCAACAAGTTTCATAGTAGCTCAGAGACTATTTCTTTCTTTAGTGTGCTGCAGCTATTTCAGGGATCCAGTAAAAATTAGCTAACGTACAAAGTTTGCCATTATATTTAATTATTACAAATGTATACATTCCTTTAGGATCATTAAAGGATTCCATGATCTTAGGAATTACAGTGGATTTTCTCCAAAGAATAGCAGTTCCTCTCCTCATTTTGTTAAAAGAAGGATATGATAACATTTCATAACCTAAGTTATTTAAATATTCTATATCTTTACCTATCAAGTGAGTCTCTTGCAAGAATATAATGTCTCCTGTATTTAATTTTGGATATCTTGTTAATGATTTTCTTTTGTTACCATTATTTAGTCCATTTACATGGTTAATAGATTAAAATACTCCATACTGTGAATATAAAAAGATTTCTTTCAAAAGATAATATGACATTTAACCACCATATTAATGTAATTATATATACGACTCTAATATATTCGTCCGATACAATCTTGACATTCCAGATTTTTTTGAATTCTTCCTTTTTACAAACTACCAAAATTCAAAAATAAAAACAAAGACAAGTCTACAACTATAACTGTATATAATACTAATAAAACATAACCTACCATGGATTCCAAAGGTCCTAGTCTGCCTGTTGAATAGCCAACATATTAAACTATCACTCTATCCAGCAATACCTATAAATTCATCCAAAAAACTCGCCAAAAGCTACCCTGACTTACAAATAATTAATATAATATTATATATAGGTCAAAATAATAAGAGACTATTGATTTATTATATATTTTGCCATTTTAAACTAATGCCCCCATTACTATGTACGTGTTTAATAATCCTCTTCTATTAATCATAGAAATTAAATAATCTAACTAATAGTATACTACATACCTATCTATAAAATAGTAGTATAAATTACCCATTTAATATTCCTAAATTATTTACTCATTCAACTTTATTATAAATAGATCTCTAAATAAATAAGTATAACATAGTGGGACCTGAAGAGATAAAGACATCTGTAAACTTGCAAGTCACAAGTAATCTTATCATACTAAACTACAATACAAAAAAGAGATCAATGTACATATATATTTATCATATCAAAAGATACACACACACACTCATATTTATTGCTCTGACAAAAAGCTCGGAATTAGTTATTCAAGTATAAGTGCCTATATTTCAAATTTCTGTGATACTCTTAACACATCAAATATAAAATGTTTAAAAAATGTTAGCTTATTAAACTACTTTATAAAATAATCACATTACTGAGAATGAAAAGAATGTGTTACTATTTCTATGGAGTAAAAAAAAATGCAGTCTATATTGTATTAAAAAATTACAAAGTATTCAGTTTAAATCTCATTGTCCTTTCCTGGACTGAAGCATATTGAAAAAATCTGTTTTAAAATGAATGTACTGATTCAGCAATAAAACACTCATGTTTCAACTTTGACTTATAAAATGAGTTATTTTAGGTAGTCTTAATGAATCTAATAAAATTCAACATGTAAAAAGCTTCAGGGTTCACATGACTAAGCTTCAAATTTCAGCTTTCATATTATTTTAGAAGTTTTTTATGATTTTCTATGTAATGTATATGAGATCCTGTACATTCACATTTCTGTCATATACAGGTATATGCAATAGACATCTCTCTTAAAAGCAGTTTGTTATTTAAATATATTTTTGTCTTGTTTCCCAGTAGTATTTTACATTATTCTATATATCTTGTATATGGCAAATAGCAATTTAATCATCACTTCTATATTAAATATCATAGTATGTGCACATATTTCTTAATTTACTGATGCTGCTATTTTATTAATCTTACATAGAGATTGCATTCCTTGTGTATATGCATTTTCATAAGATGTTTACTCTTATTCATTCTAATATTACAAGCAATCTTGACTATGTATAAAATAATTCCTGCTTATTTAATTTGAATACATGTGTTTAACCATTGTGAGCCACTGTTCTTACCTAAGCTTTACATGCTGACATCAGAATCTGTTAACACCATGTGAAAATGACAACTCAGATCACACAGCTGCTGCTAATTTCCTCTGTAAGGTTCTCATTTTTTTAGTTGTTTTAAGCTGTTGTAATTAGTAACAAACCTCAAACTTTACTTCTTTCAGTTAATAAGTTTAGTTAAATAAAATATATGAAGTCGTTCACTGTAAATATAGTAAACAAATAAATCTAATCCATTATAGTCCTCATCATGAAAAAATGCTTTAGTTTCAAATATAAATACATATTTACATATGTTTTGAAGCTTAAATTCCAGTACAGACCTTTTACTTAAAAGGCACATCTATTGTTTCAAAAAAATAATAGTCCAGCAATCAATGAATGAGTCATTTGTTCTAGGCTTTTTAATTTTAGAAGCAATTTTCCACAAATTCAACTCACTCTCTCTCTTCAGAGATACACTGTTCCACTCCATTTCCTCAGTATTAATAATTCTGTTGATGTTAACAAAGTGGATGCCTTCTCCAGTGTGTTAAATATTTTGGTTTCTTCAGAATGAAATAATTTGATCTTTGCAGGAAATGCCAAATTGGCTTTAATATTGTTCTTTTTAAGTTTCTTGATCAGTGGTAAACAGGATTTTCTTTTACTCATTACTTTACTAGAACAGTCATTGTCAAATCTGACTACATGTTCAACTCTTTTAATAGGTGGGGTGCACCATGTTGCTTTTAATAATTTATTTTTTTTCTAAGCTAGACATGAACTTAACTGTAACTGAGCATGGTTGTGAGTTTTCCTTCTTAGAAGGTGCTCTCTGGGATCTATGTGCTCTTTCAATTTCAAAAGATAAAGTTTCAGATAGATTTAATGTTTTATGTAGCCAGGTAGTTAAGAAATGTATTACATTGTCTCCCACATACTTTTCAGGTATACCATAAATTCTAATGTTATTTCATCTCAGTCTATTTTCTAAATCATAGAGTTTTCTATAAGCCAGTGATTTTATTTTAAAAGAAATTCAATATGAGACTCACCTTTGAGTTATTCTGTTTTCATGATCATTCAAAGTCTCTTCCATACTGCTAATTTGTATCCCTTTTTGTTTCATAAAATTTCAAAATGTTCCATGGCCTTTCTGGTCTCTTCTTTAAACATTCTAGTTTTGTATCCAATTTGTCTATTCTAATTAATATATTCTATATACTAGATAATATTGACTGAATGTATTTTTTAGCACAAGAATCCTGGGCACCATTTCTTGAGTGACTCATGTTGAAGTCTCATCTCTCTTAACCAAACAATCAAAATTCTTACAGAAACATAATTTCTTTTGATGAACACAAAGCTATAAATCTTTTCTCTATTAATGAATAAAATTAGCTAGCAAGTATCTTCAAATTTTAATTTTTCAATTACATTTTCTATCAGAGAAAAGTTTTCAATCATAGTGCTTTCACTAGTTGCTGCTCTCAGTTAGCCATCTTGGCTATGCCCCACTTGTAGCTTTCTTATGTATTTTTCAATGCAGGTAGACCAGCCCACTACCTACTGCCATTAGATGGAATGTCCCAGTCATCATAAGGTGAAAATACACAAAAGATTGCTTGGGAGTGCTACCACAAAAAATAACTTAAACAATCTCTCTGGATGGGGCAGTTTCAAGTATTAGCAACCTTTAAAATGATTTAAAGTAAAAGAAAATCAGCAAATAAATCATACGTAAAGTAGTAGTGCTCTAAACAGTTAACTGAAGTACAAAACAAAAATAAATCAATCTCTTATCTGCCAAAGATGGAGCAGATTTAATTCAGGACCCTCTCAGAATGTGGTGAGGGTGCCAAGCAGATGGGAGTTCTGGGAAAATGAGCAGGAGACAATTTGTAGTTAGGAAGTTTTACTCAAGTACAATACTGGTTTGCTGGGTATGTACTTAGTATTATGGATATATGGAAAACAATGGGCGGGAAAGTACTTAAGCAGTTTACAAAACAGACAATAGCAATGAAAGAGGACAAGGAAGGACTTTAGAAGTTGGATTACCATAAGGGCAGAAACCAGAGACACAGACTTTTAAAACCAAAATAGGAAAAGGGTGGGGAAAATTCAAACTAAACATCTGACTAGCTAAAGAGGGATCCAATCAAATAAAACCAATGTTGGAGCTCTAGTCCTATGATACTGAGCTATAGGTCAATAGCCCCAGGTATGTTACAATTTCAGAAACTTTAGCTTAATGTCTCCGTGGGGGCTTGGGCAGACACAAAGGACAGGGGAAAGCAGTAGCAAAGTAAATACAAAGGCACTGGAATGCAACCATAAGTAGGCAGTTGATTAGCAGAATATAACACTCTAGCAGCAAAATGTGAATATAAAGTGCTATAAAAGCAATGAAGCACCCAATAACAGAAAATAATTTACAATACTTCACTACTGCAATTCCACCACAGTTTAAGGCACCAGATTATAAATCTTGCTTTATATTTCCACCTGCACACTACGACAATTTTAACTATTGGCTAGGAAGCCATGAAGACAATGGGCATAGCATTCAGAACTTCAATGTCAAGGTGCTTAGATGTCTTGATTAACTTATAGCCAAGATGGATTAGCTAGGCAGATAGGTATCAGTGTTGTTGTGCAAGCATAGATAAGAGTTGTAGGTTTGAATCTCTGTTTCCCCAGTTTATATACAATAATCATCATGCGCATATAGTATTGAGAGTGACAGAGCAATAACTGAATGTACAGAATGGAAAATTGTATTTCATGTCAAGGCTAGATGACATGTGATACTCACTATCAGGGGTTGGCATAATGCTTAAGGTGTTGACATTACAGGTGCAAGGTACAGGGTTTGATTCTCACCTTTAGGATAATTGGCTCAGCTTAAAATGGCCCACAAGGGTAGTTAGCTTAGTACTCATCTATGAACCTATGAAAATCACAATATGACATATTTTAGAATATAATTCTATAATCTCTTCTTACAGATTGACTGACATATACCTGCTGGAACATATTCAAAGCATGGCTATGAGGAGAATACCTTCTTGAAAGATCAGAGTTATTCTGATAAATTAATTTAGTTGAATTTAAATTGCATTTAATTCATATAGGGTGGCCATAGACAAACTTTGGTTTGCTTATAAAATTTCTTTAAAAAAACACTTTATTTTGGTTTTAACAAGTCCAACAACATTTAAAACAGTGTATAACAAGATAAACAATTACTATTTGCAAAAGTCCATAACAAGAATATTTATATATTCTTAAGCATTAGTATTTTTCCAGTCATTGAGCTTTTGTCAAGATATGTACTGATGAGTTATGTTTAAAGTTCTCATTCTTACAGTTGATAACTCATTTTTATAGACAGTTTTAGCTGGCACACAAATTCACCAATTACTAATTCAGTTTTACATTTCCAGATTTTTTATAACTTTTTTTGCAATGGCAAGTATTGTCCAAAGAAGAGGTATTTGAGAAATAGGTACAGCTGCTGGAATTCGGGTATTAAATAGTATCAAGAAGACAGTAATAATCCAACTGTCTGACCACAAAGTTTGCGTAAAGTTTCTAAAATCAATCCAAAAGGAAGTCACCAACTTACAATTTATTATCATGTGTAACCAATCAGCATTAAGAACTTCATTACACCTCTAGCATTTCATTTTTCCTGTTTAACATATTTGTGTGAATTTTGAGATGTAAGATTTCCATGTATAGAGCTTCCAATAAATTGAGGACATTGACTTTCCTACAGATTTTAAGAACGTTTTATTCAGTTCTGAAAATTTCTGAAAAGTCCCAGATTGTCATATCTAGGGTAACAAATTCAGTTCAAATAATCTTGTATACAGTTTGTAAATATGACATCCTATTGGGTGTCCCACTATTAATATTAGAGAATAGATCTAAGATTTTTGGAACAGGTTTAGTTTGAAGATCTATTAATATTTTGATTTTATCCTGAATATAGTCTTTATAGGTATGTATATCTAGTGAGCTCTGTGCTATATCTTGCTATTAATTATTCAACAGAATGCATTTTGTTTCCATTAAGAAATTGATGCCAACATATTAGGTCACTATTCATGAGAGCTGCCATTGTGTTTGCATTAAAATATACTAAGCATCCATTAGTGAATGCAATGGGGAATAATAGGATTAGTAATTCCTTGAATAAGTAATTTGAATTCATAAACCTTTTAAAGACTGAAATGATTTGGTTAATAAAAGGCATAAAATAAACTTGTGTCTTTCATTCAGAACAAAATCTTTTAGAACCCAGTAGAATATATTGACATCCAGTTTTATATACAAATATAATAAGCTGTTGTTGCCTATTAATATTTTCTCATGTAAAGATTTCCAATAAGAGACATATGAAGAATCTAACCACAATAATATTACTTTAATAATTACAGCAGTAGTATATAGCTCAATGTTTGGAAACCCAATGCCACCTTAATGTTTGGAAACCCAATACCACCTTCCACACATATTTTGACATGCCAGTCTAAAGATACCCTTGTTTTTTTTAGAGTACCATAAGAATTTAAGTAAGGTAGAATTTATTTTTCTTATAATTTTTCTGGTGGGATTAATAATTGGCTATAGTATAAGAGTTTTGATAAAATATAATTTTCATCATGGTGAGTCTACCTTCCATTGTAAAGAATACCTTTTTCCAATTGTCTGTTAACTTTATGATTTCATCTAAGTGTTTATAGTTTATAAATATGGAACCTTTGTTCTTAGATTCAATAGTGATACATTTTTACTTGATTTTAAACAAGTGGTTATTTTTTGTTTATAAGCAATGTTTTAGTTTCATTATGAGTAAATTTCGGACCTGAAACCTTTTCAAAATAATCCAAGGCTTTGAGTATATGATCTAACAAGTGTCATACGTCACTACATGTCAACAGTATGTCATCAGCACAATGGATTTTTGATGAATAATCTTCATTTATTTTGAAGCATTTAATATTTATATTAGATCTTATATACTTAGCATCTGGTTATTTAGTTACAGCAAATAATAAAGGGAAAATAGGGCAACATTCTTTTGTACCTTTTGCTATATTAAAGTTTCTAGATAGAAAGGAACCTATCTTGACAAAAGATACTGAATTGCTATAAAGTATTTTAATTAATGTTGTAAAAAAACTATAATTAATTTCATATTTTAAACAAATAAGGCCAGTTCACTGAATATTTAGACTTATTATTGATAGTTCTTTTTTATTTTTATTTGGTATATCAGTTAATGAAAAACTCTTATAATATTGTCTTCTACTCTTCTGTTTATTATAAAGCCATCTTGACCTTCATTTATTAAACCCAGGAGTATATGGATTAGCCTTTTTGCTAGTATAATCATGAACATTTTGTAGTCTACATTCAAATGTGAGATAGGGTGATAGGAAGCACATGATAAAGGATCTTTATTTGATTTTAAAATAGGTGTAATTATATATAACCTCTGAAAGGTGGGAGTATTAGCAGAGCTATTGACTTCTTCAAAGACATTCAGTAAGGTTTTTAAAATATTGTCAGGTAGCAGTTTCTACAATTCTGGGATGATACCATCTAATTCTGGAGCCTTTTTGGTTTTGAGACTTTTAATGTGGTCTTTTAATTCTTTAAAAGAAAATTACTTATCAATTTTACTTTTCTGTTCTTTAGTTAATTTATGATGCATATTTTCCTTTAAAAAACTATCAATTAGTTTATTATTATCTACGTTTTTCAGAATTTTATTAATTTTTTCATATTTACTAAAACATTGTAATATGTCATTTAGATTCATGATTTAGATTTCCCTCCTCTTTATATGCAATCTCTTTCATGTGATTTATTTTTTTTATATTTTTTATCTAATCTAGATTAGATGTAGATTCTTTGGGTTTACTGAAAAAAACTGTAGTTTAATTTTTCCAGATTGATTGAGATCTTGTATTGAAGTATTTCCTGATATTCCTGATTCAGCTTTTTTACTCCATATTTGTGGCTTTTTCTATGGCTTTAAGTTTAACTTTATCTATATTAGATTGTGGAGCAATGAAGTCCTTGTCCCATTCTTTCCTTTTACATATATACCAGTGTATAGCTTTACCAAATAAATAGACTTTTAAGGGGTCCCGTAATATAGCATCTGTCACATCCCCACTGTTATTAAATTCTATGAATTGATTAATTTCACTCAAAAAACAATCATTAAAACCCTTTTTAAAAGGATGTATGCAGGTAACCTTTGATAATGAATTAAAATATTCGAGCTAAATATTAGAGTAAATGTAATGGCATTATGATCAGACAAAGGGCACAGGACTATTCATACATCTTTTGTTTTTGAGTAAAGCTCATTTGATAAAAAACTTTATCAATATTGGTTTGTGTTCTATATCTGAAGGAATACTGTGTATACTTTAAAGCGCTTTGTAGTTTTAAGTCTAAAATATTCCTTATATCCATTAAACCTGTATAGTGATTTAAATGTTTTGCTGTAGAAGATAGTCTGATTCTTTTCTCATTAGAGGTGTCTTTATTTGATAAAATAAAATTAAAGCCTTCAGTTATTACCACATTTCCTTTTGAATATAATGTCATAATGTCTAGGAACTTCTTGGCTGTTTTAGGTCCTATTCCAGGAATCTAATAAGTATTTATGAGAATGTAATGCTTTTTATCTATTTGTACTATCACCCGTCCCAGCATACCATTCTTGTCAGAATAAGTGTCAACTATTTTAGGTAAACCTAGTGTTTTCTTCCAAAGGATAAGAATACCTCTTCTTTTCAAACTAAAATGAGAACTTACTAAAATTAAGTAGTCCTTTGTTTACAACCTGCCTAAATCTTCAGTCAAAAGATGAGTTTCTGGCAAGAAGACAATATCGGCTTTATGTAATATTACTTAAATGGTTTCTTGTGAAAGGGTTATTCAACCCATTAACATTTAGTGAAAGACATTTATATATTGGCATCTTTGAGAACAAATTGTTTAAAAACTAAAGAACAATGGTTTAGTACAATGAATACAGATCTAACATATATACAACTTGTTACAGACAAACATTCTAGAACTAGTTTAAAAATATAAGTTAAAAACATGTCTATCCTCTGACATGGAATAAAAAAATTCTGGTTTGATGAAAATTTCATACAAATCACATGCCAACAACCCCATAGTTGCACCAAATCACAACTTTTTGCTACTGCTTATGTAGATATAATAAAACAACATGAATAAAATAGAATACACTAAAACTACATAAGTTGTGCTTCTAAAAGACAGAACAGAAAACTAAAAAAATTGCTTAATCTTATAAAATCACATTTGAGATAGGAAGCCACTTTACTTATAACAGTTGTCTTGTTTCTTTGTAAGTACATTTATATTACTTACTTACTGATGTGTTATTCATTACTTTCTTAAAGCATGATTCTACTAATTCTAGGACTTTAAAATATCCTATCTACAAAATAACTCATAACTATATAGATAGTATACTATAATGACTATTATAATTTATTGCTGAACTGTTATTTTGGGTATGTGAGATAACCTTTTACTTAAGCAATCCTGTATATAGTGTATAAAAGTTTGCTGTCCGTGTCAATGTTATCAAGCATACCAATATAAAGTATCTGAAATAGTTGTTATCTTTATTAATAACAATGTTAGCTGGGTATACTAGAATTAAACTCTTGGTAAGGTAAACTTAATTTAGAAAACTTAATTTACTTACCTGTGCTTACATTTAACCAACTAGAAGCAGCCATATCACATATGTATGCTGTCAATAGGTTAAAATGCTATTTATTTTTATGGAAGTTATACTATCAAGAGATTTCAGGTTTATGTGTGCAGTGCACTTTCCCTTCAACTCCATGCTGTCATACAGAACTGTACATTTCTCTCCACAGAGCTAGGTGACCACATGCATATATATGTATTTAAACTTCACTTTCTCCACATAGTTACAATCAAATATGAGTATGCAAGCATAGACATACACTCCCACACCTAATAGTCATCATGACATAATATAGAATATGCTTCTGTGATGTCTGTTATAAATTTGAATGTTTACTTTTTTAAAAAAACAAAACCTGTTTAATTTAGGTTATTTTCATTCAAACACTGTATTAACAGCTTATACTTTTTAATATTTTATAAAAAAGAAGTCATGCAGTGTTTAAATGAAAGCGGCGAAGTTCTATGTATTCAATGCTTTAAACTTCTTTCTTTTTTAAAAAAACTAAAATAAAACTTTCTGTAATTAAAATGTATGCTGACCTTATTAATGAAGCTTTCACATAATCCCTTTAGAGGAGCATTATATGATTTATAAAGGTTACTTTTGAATAACTCACCTTCAAAGATCATTTCACTTGTGTATCATGTTTCTTCCCCCTGTCTTGCAATTCCTATCATAAATTTCCTTAGAACAGAAGCTTCTTTTGTTTCACTGAAGTAGTAACATTGACTACAAAATTAAAAAGCATGTTTTAACTTTTAAAATCATTTCTAAACTTGATTAATAATGCAAATAAGTCTTCAAAACCTTCCAATAATGTCCATTTTAATGTTCCATTCATTTCCTGTTTCTGGAGGAGTTAGAGGTCATGTAACACTTCCTTTCTCACAAGCTGTTCAAAATGAAACCAGGCTGCTGTGAATACTCAAATAAGCTGATGCCATTAAGACAAACACTTTTCAAATACTTTTAGACATTCAGGTGGGAGAATGAGGTAAAAGAAAGATGATAAAAGTTAAAAGGGCTTGCAATTGCACTGGGTAGTCACAATCTATGCAAAAAAGACACTTTAACAGATTTTGTGAAGAAATAAAGAAAAGAGTTCAAATACACCCCATTTAAAGTAAAACTTCATTAGGTACATGTTATTTAAGTATTACCACAACATTTAATAAGACTGCTGTTGATCATTTTAATGTTTAAATTTAACAGATAACCATGACAGAATGTATCTGCTTATTTTCTTTCTTTTTGTCCATTGTTTTAAATACATTTTCAATCTATATCAAACCCAGACTAATTATCATTACTTATATGTCTTTTTATTGATAGTTAAATAAAGTGAACTATAAAACTTTAATCAGTTGTTTAAACTCAAATTATATATTTCAGATTACTAATTATTAATATAACTATTACTTATAGTTCACCCCATCTAGTGGAGAATCAGATATATTTAAACAAGCAGGAAATTATTGCTTAATGAAAATTTATTTTAATATGAAATAATGAAAACATGAGAAGTTTTACCTTTTGATGAAATCCATTCATAAATGCTCAAAAAACAAGTTATTATAAAACCATGCATTGTAAAACAACACATAGTGTTTTCATTTGTCCCTAATTTTTTTTTTTTTTGCCTTTTATTGTCCATTCATTTCTTGTAACATATCTTTACTGAGATGAGGGCCACTCCATTTCTTCAGTGGGGTTAAGTAAGTTGTTTTTCTGTACAAAAGAAACAGCATCTTCCAGCATTTCAAATGTTTTTCTTCCTTCTGGCAAATAAGTCTTAATTTTACTGGGTTAACTAGATCTGTTTTTATTCCAGATTTCTTTAGACCTTTCAGCAAGGGAATACATGCTTTCCTTTTTGAGACAAGTAAAGAAAAGTCATAGTCAGATCTCATAAGGTTATCACCTATTTTGATTGGTGATGCAGACCAGGCAGTTTTTAGAACTAAGTCTTTATTCTGACTGGAAATGAATTTCACTATTATAGGTCTTGGATTTGAAGTTTTCTTGCCTGAATTTGTTTTTGATAGGGATATGTGCACCCTCTCTATACCATATGATAGGGCTTCAGGGAGGCTTAAAGTTTTTGGAATCCAAGTAGTTAAAAAAATATATCATATTTTCTCCCTCTTGCCTCTCAGGTACTCCATATATCTTGATTTTGTTCCTTCTTGCTCTATTTTCAAGATCATCTATCTTCCCCAGGAACTTGTTGTTTTATTTAAAATGAATTCAATGTTACTTTCTCCTTCAGTCAGTCTACCATCTAAATGAATGAGTCTTCCATGACAAATATCTAAACTTTTGCTGTTTAACTACTTTATTAATTCTATCTGTTTTTGAAGTCTTATTTGATTGTGTCTACCTTAGAGTCTAGTTTATCCAGTTTTAACGGTAAGTCCTGAATACTAGTCCAACCACTTCACTTGAGCAGCAAACAGGAAATATATAGATACCACACACAGCAAGCCAGTGATTCAAAGCCAAATCTTTGTTTAATAAAATACACATACAAAAATCTAAATTTCTTTAGTGCCTCAGCTATAGAAGCCTTTAACAGAGTACAAATGCACAAACTTCAGTTCACCCTTATATACTCACTTAATTACTTAATTATACAATAAAAAAAATCATTCAATTAAAATTCACATAATACCTTAAAGCAAACTTTTCCATATGCATTCCTGATTCAAGCCCCTAGGGCTCATAGTACTTTTTTCTTAACAAGTTTTTAACTTATTGATCAGATATGGATAGATTAATTTCTACCCTATCTAATATTGTTGCTTGCAGCCCCTCTGAGTTCCCATTATGAAATTGTTTAAAATGAATTGCTACAGGGCTGGTTTGCTTATTTTTCCTAATATCCCTTTTATGTTCTTTCAACCTACATGAAAATTGTCTTTTACTTTCTCCCACATAAAATTTCTGACATGGATATTTCAAACCATAAATAATTATTTTTGAATTGCAACCAAATGCTCCTCTTGATTGAATTTTTTTTCCATTTATGCATGTGAACTCTTTCACTCTAAACCTACACACACTGCACTTTCCACATGGTGATGTAATCATCATAGTTGGCATGCTAAATTTTCCATGGACAAAAAAATCTTTTATGCTTCTACCTCTTCTAAAGGAGAAGCTTATATTTTTATTTTGCAAAAGATCCATTTCTCTTTTCAGCCCAATCCAATAATATTTAACTTGTTCTATCACTACCTGTGGAAATATGGAATATATAGATGTGAAATATATACATTTTTGTTCATTATTACTCCTTCTTTTGCCTTGTCCATTCCCCTTTCTATTTACGACCCTTTCCATCCCTCTTTTTACATCTACCTCATCATAACCTCTCCTACAAAACTTATAAAAAGTTTCTTCCATTTCCATCTCAGTTTCCATCGGGTCATTGCACAACCTTCTTACCCTTAGAAACTCATCATATGGAATGGATCTTATAATATCTGAAGGATGACAACTATCTCCATGTATGACGAAGTTTGTTTCCAAGACTTTTCTATATATATTTGTTTTAGGAAAAGCATCCTTCATACCTTTTATACTTATGTCCAAATAATGAACCTCACTGCCCATTTGTAGCCCATCAAAACTGACCCCTACATTATTTACATGTAGTTTATTAATAAATTCCTTAACTTGATCTTGTCCCCCTTTGCATATGAATATCAAATCATCTATAAATCAAAAATATTTTTGTATGTACTTTTCATAAAAATCACTAGTATATATATATATGTACTGGCTTTCAAAATGTCCCATGAATGTATTCGCATGTCTGGGGGCAAATGCTGCCCCCATTGCTGTCCCTTGTAACTGTTAAACCACGAACTTTTCACGAACCAGAACCAAGCCAAAAGCCTCAGAAAGGAAAGACAAGATGGAATCCACACTGTGTTGATTCCGTCTTGTCTTTTCTTTCTGAGGCTTTTCCCTTGTAACTGTCTATACAGACTGCCATTAAACTCACATATATTATTATTTAGGCACATCATGATCAACTCTGTGACATACTGGACCACTGGGGCTTCTCACATAAAACATTTTATGGCTCTGATCCCATCTTGAAGTTTAACATCGGTATATAAACTAACTACATCAATTACAACAAAGTACATATCCTCTGTCCATCTAACATCCTTGATTTTATTCAAGAAGTCAAAAACATCCCTGATATATGATGGCAATTTTTCTACAGTAGGCAACAAAAATTGGTGTAAAAAACAAGCTATATTATGTAAAAAATAACCACATGCTGAGACTATGGGTTGCCCTGAAGGGTTAACTAAATCTTTGTGTATCTTCGGGACACAAAAAATTGAGCCATTGTTGCATTTTTAATCTTAAATTTCTGTTGTACATCTTCATATGAAAAGTAATGGAGCCTCAGTCCTTTGTTAATTAAATCATTGTACTCCCTTTCTGTTTTCCTATACTCTTCTATGTCCACTCTTTCATACACCTGCTTGTTGTTCAAATGTGTATAGCACATAGATAAATACTGAGTATAGTGTAAGATGACTAACTTGCCAACTTTGTCAGCTGGCTTGAATATCAGCTCCTTATTCTGGCTTAAGACTTTGAGACTATCCCATTGGCTTGAGTCCTGAATACTATTGATGATAGATTGGAGCCCTTTCTTCACAGTGACTTCTTGAAGTGTTGCTTTAGAGTGATTCATTTTTATTTGATATTTTCAAGCTGAAGTTTTATCAGGAACATTTTAAGAAAGACATTTTTTTCACCAAACAGTCCTAAATGGTTTCCAGTTCTTTGTTTCACATTTTTAGGAGGTTATTTAGTGAAATAAAAAATTAAATCCTGTCAAAAAATGTAAAAGAGAAGCAGAGCAAACTTCTTGTGCTGTTAACTGCTTGCCATCTTGGCCATGCCTCCGCTTATAAAATTTTCAGTAATCCTTTGTTTCAATTATTGCTGAGCTAGGACAAAATAGACACATTCCAGATTTAGTTGGAACTCAAACACTAATTTTGAAGTCTCTAGAAACAGTACCACGAAAGGAGACAAATTAAGGACACAATAACCAAACCCACTCAGTTGGGTGAAGAAAGCTAATATACATCAACCAACAACTGGATGCATTTATAATCTTATAAAACGGTCAGTGAAACAGACAAACTGTACCCAATTTAGCACTTTCATTCTTTTATTCGTATTTAATGGAACTTCTTCAGGAAGTACATATTTTACTTCTTCTGTTCTATTCAAATACAAGTTTAGTTGCCAAACCTATTCAAATCTATCCAATCATTATGCATCAAACAAGTCACATATTAAAATCTATTCACTCAGCATTATATATTAGTATAAACATAACTCAAAAAATAAATATATAAATAATATATTTTTTATATAAACATGTCAATTTATTTATTGTTTATGTAATTTTTAAAAGACATTTAATATTAATAGACTCATTTAAACCTGGGGGCTGATCAATTCAAAGAAGAATTTGTCAGTCCAGCTCCCTGGCATCTAACACGTTATTGCAACTATTAACAAACCCTTACACGGAAGAGCCAGTCTAAGAGTAACACGGCAGTGAGCCATGCATATTAATGAGGGCGCACTGCTTCAACTCTAAAGCTAACACGGAGCATGGACGAGTGTAGGGGGCGTGTCGGACTGCCGAGCAGTCCAAAAATCCATGCCTCTGCAATTGTGAAACTCGGGAAATGTCTAGTTACATGAGCGAGTCCGCTTACATGTGTACATTCTAACACTACACTCCCCCATATATTAAACCCCGTACAAATATAAAAAGTAAAAGAAATGTTTTTTTTTTCATTTCCAATATAGCTGCCCGTATTTGCGCGTGTTTGCGTGGGTTTGCCCATTGCTTAGCTACAGTTAGCAGTTTAGACACCGAAGAGGATAATAAGAAAAATATATGCAAATTAAGCAAAATAGCAATAGTGTGGTGGTTAGAGCCTTCGCAGAAAGAGAAGGCATTCCCGGTTCGAGTCCCACCACTACACGTTACATTTTCTGTTGGAAATCTGTATACAAAAATATTTCCTGACATTTATTATTTAAAGTTTTGTAAAAGCATTTAAATGTTATATGTAGTAGTGAACAAATGTTATATATATATATATATATATATATATATATATATATATATATATATATATATATATAGGAAGGTGAAATGGTTATGCATACTGATGCATGAGTAACTTATTTTAAGCAATGTAAAGCACTGCAAAGCATATTTTACCAGTATTGAGCATATTTATATTTAATTGCTCATAGCTGAGCACTGCATTAACTAGTGCAATGTCTTTGCGCGGAGCTGCGCACCAACTAGCGCAACCATAACATGTTTGCGCGTAGCTGCGCACCGCGCTAACCAGCGCAATGTCGGGCAATGTCAGGCAATGTCGAGCAATGCTGAGCAAAGTCGGGCAAAGTTGAGCAAAGTTGGCTAAACACGGCCACACCTCCTTTACTGTACCTTAACCATTCAGGTCTGGCCAGTAGGAAAATAAAAAGCAGTGACAGGGCTCGAACTCGGGATACTGTGCACTATAGTCACAGTACATAACCACTAAGCCATGACAGCATTTCATAACCATGCACTTTCAACAGACACATATCTATCAAAGGAATATTAAACATTGCTAACATCAGCTAAGCAGGTGTACCTACAGCTGAGTTTTTCAAAACTGGCCAATCACAAATAAGTGTGGGAAATGAGGCATATTTAAGCTCCACAGGTGGAAATACTTGCCATAACTGGTTGTAGCTCCCTTCTGCAGTCAGCATGGCCAGTGTTGGAGAAGGCACTCGATTTTGAGCGCAACGTTGGGGCATTGAGGAGACCAAAGTAATGGTTTGGCTCCTTGTCCACAATCATGAGGAAAGACTCCTGCGGGGCCAGTACCAGGGCACCCAATACAAAATAGAGGCCTGGAACTGTCTAGCTCGTGATCTCACTAGTGCCACTTGCGTTCTTCAGACTGGTGAGCAGGTCAGGCACCATTACTCTGACCTGAAGCGACGTAAGGAGGATCAACTGGACCAGTGGATCCAGGAGGCCCGTGGGATGGCAAATGCCCCAGTACTGAGTAAGTAGCCATTGTATTAAGTAGTTAAGAATTGCTATGCTTGTCTATACTATGGATAGGTATGTCTCAATATCACTGCATTTACTTCACAGCTGCAGGTGTCCGGGCTATGAATCAGCAAGCCCATGAAGATAGGCTGCAAAGGCTGCATCATCAGGCAGGTTAGTAATTATTCTGCATGTACTGTTATATAAAATAAATGAGAGAGCCTTCAAAAAGTGTTTTAACCCAATAAATAAGGTGTAATAATCCTTTAATAAAAGTATAATTCCTGGAGTGCGTCTGTGTCATTTTCTTTGATATGTTGTTGTATTGTTGCATTTTACAAATAGTACTGTTGTATTAAGCAGTGTTAACCCACACTTGGGTAGGCCCATATAACATGGATGAAGGGAGTGCCAGTAGCTTTTATGCATATTTACAGCCCTCAACTGTTGGTTCATGCCCAGCATGTACAGGTTAATCTGGCACATGAGTAGCTTGGTATTTTGTTCCCCAGAAATGTCAGTGTGCTGCCAGAAATGTAGGGAGCTGTTAACATATAACTGATACTTTCACCTGAACATATCTAGATAATTATATGAAAGTAGAGCTGTCAGTGTACCATCTTAGCAGTAGTGTGTGTGAGCAACTCTCAAAATATGTAGCAGTAACATCTGCATCTTGGACAGTTTGTATGTAAGATACAGCTCATGTATATAATGATCTAGCAAAATCCAATTGCACAATATAAGGACATTGGGTAGTGTAATAATACATGTAAGTGACATATAACTGCAGTTAATAGGAATGTAGTGAAAACTAGAAGGATATATAAGTTGTTAATTGAGCTATCCTTTTCCACCCTACTGTATGTGCATAAAAAATGCAATTCCACACCTCAATGGGTATGTCTAATCTCAAAACATTTGTTGGGACATATGTCCTATTGGTTTATAAATATTTGCATTTATTTCTATGCATGTGCCCTGTTAAAATACCACAATATTGGTGGCCTGTTGCCATCAATTCAACCTGCATGCTGTTGTAATGTCCACTATTGTTCTATATATGCATGTGTTATGCTTGCTTTTCAACTGTTGAAAATCTGGTGTGTTGGGTTAATGGGAATACTTCTGCATGCTGTTATAACTAATTGGGAATGCTGTTGACTGTTACTAACCCATATCTTTATTAAACCCTCCAAAACATAGTTCATATGGGAAGGCCGGTCCCAGCGGACCCACCTGTCCCACCTCAGCTGGCCATGGCACCTGGCACCAGCAGGTCCGGTGCCCAGCCTGGGACCTCCTCCTCCATTGGCCCTGTGCCACCTTCAGGTGGAAGCGCTGCAGGGGATGGGGCTCAGCCCCCCCATGCAAGCGTGGGCAGAGGAGGGCCACCTATCACCCTTCAAATGGTCCGGGCTGTGGTGTGTAGAGAGATTGAACGTTCTGTTGCAGAACCTCTACGCCAGCTTGAGGCATGAGTGGCACAACTCCTGGGTCAGCCTGCCCCTCCTACACAGCCCCCAGCACAGCCACCCTCTGGGCTGTGAAGGTGCAGTGGTGACTGCCCATGGGTGGGGACCTCAGTCCCACTGTTTCCATCTGTGGGCTCATGGGCTTGCGATTTCCAAACATCCCTCCCGTCAAAGGTGTTCACCCACCACATGTGTCATATTCCACCCCTGTATGTGTCTTGTTTGTCTTGTCTGTTTACCTCCCCAACCTACCTCCCCAAATATACCTACTTCCCCTACCCCACATTCCACTCTCACCTGAAAAAAAAAGGGCAATCTGCTCCCAAAAAAAAAATTACACCCCATACATAGCTGCCCATTTTGCACACATGTCCACTGGACACATAAAATGTAATTTAATTGGCATTACAACATACTTTGTTGTCCTCACCCCTCTCTCAGGGGTTGAAGGTTTCATATCTACCTCCAAATTTATTCCATATGCACAGCTGTTGCTGTTAAAGAAATGGGCAGCTATGGACCTTCCCTACACCTGTCCTGCACATCCTGAGCTACTTTCCATACTGTCTTTCCCTCTTTGTGCCCCTTTTTCACCACTTTCCTATCTCCCCATTTTTCTTTTCTTTCAAAGAAATGAGTGCGGGGGTTAGCAGGAGTAAGCACCATTATGCAGTAGTTAGCAGGTTTGCACGAGTGTGCACTTGTTTGCGCTTAGCTAAGCATTGCTAAGCATCACACAAACCCACACAAACCTGCTTACAACTGCTTAAAAGTGCCTTAGTCACTCTGTATGTGAGGGCCCTTGTTCTGCTCAGCAGCAAAATAAAACACCTCTGTCAGTCTCTAACCCCGGACCTTGTACACACTACTCTGCATGAAGTACCACTAAGCCACGGTAGATATACAACAAGTTAGTGCTGAAATAAATATATCATGCATCAGAATGAGTGAATGTAAAGGAAAAATAGGAATGCCATACCACACAACTTGTTCTGTGGATCTTTACCAACAGTTGTGGGATTACATTACATGACTGTGATAAGAGAAGCAGCCATTCTAGCAGGAAATAATGTTACACCATCACTTTACAACCCCACACAGTATCACAGCAGGACAAACACTGGCATATCTGTTTAGGGCAGAGGCCATACCTCCCAACTGTCCCTAATTTTCAGGGATGTCCCTGATTTTGACACAAATTTTAGCTCTGTCCCTCTGAATCCCTCCTAAAACTACTGACTTTGGCCAGAAAGGTGGTGAATTACACTTAATGAATAATGACAATAATTAAGAGTTAGACACTTCTTTTACTTCAGAAAAGGTGTATTAATTCATATGCTCTGATTCTCTCAATGTTTCAACTTAATGGCACTAACATTTTAAAGGTGTCCCTGACTTTTTCTCTACTTTTCCCTGAGTCTGTTCAAATATGTACCTGAGTGTTTGAGAGGTCTGGCAGAGGCAGAAACACAGAGGCATATCAGCCTTTCTGCTGTTACACACTGTGCAAATAGCTTTGGAAGGAGTTTCAGAAGCATACCCTTATGTAGGAATACAACACTGAAATACAAATGGATGTAGCCATGTACTGGTAGCAACCAACTGTAACAATGCCATTGCTCTATTGCTGAAAAGACCTGTGTGGTGCACAGACAAAAAATAACAGGCTATTCTCTGGCTACCATGTGGATAGGTCCACAGTTGGGAGTTACGCAGACAGATTACTTGCCTTGATAAACTAACATGTACACAGCAACCCTGTAAGTCCAGCAAGATAAAATCCACACAATAATACTTATGCTCTCTGTACTTCTGCACCCCTACCCAAATGTAGAATATACCTGTGTGTGCAGGGTCTACCAAGGATGTAGGTAAGCATACTCACAGTACTGACATGTGTCCAGTTTTTCTGAGCAGCTTGTGCTAATGTCAACACTAAAAAAGCACAAACTGTTTAGAACTGAGTAAATGAATATTCACAGTATAGCAGTTCACAAACAATTCTTGTGCCAAAGGAATACATCTCAATAACTAGCTTTGTATGGCAGTTAATTGTAAAAGTTGAAAAGAAAGTACATCTTTCCATGTATCTTGGGGTAGCATTTTGAGGGGTGAGTACATTTCTACACTGACAAGTGGGTACTGGAAGCAGCAACATTAGGTCTGAGTACAAAATGTAAATCTCTGGCTACACCCTGGCTTCTGATATAAGAACTATACCAACCTTCTGTCTTAAACAATGATGTCCACAGCAAACAAGGATGATCTCCATCTTGGAAAGCTGAAAGGGCCACACCTACCTGAGTTAGCAATTTATAGTACTGGGTTGCTATGACAGTGATTACTGCAATTACTACACAGCAGGCTGCATGCAATTAGCAAGTGGTGGCCACTAATTGGTGCAGAGGCCATCACATGCTCATGTGCAAATACCTACAAAAGCAGGCTGCAATCTCTGCCAACAAACTCAATCACTCTATTGCAGAGACTGACAGAGAGAGAGAGAGAGAGACAGAGAGAGAGAGAGAGACAGAGAGACAGAGAAAAGGAAAAAGAAATATTACCAAATCATACAAAGGAAAGGTATGTGACACATATGTATTTACTGGCATGTAGTAGATGTTATTGAAGAATAGTCTACATAATGTGAACCATTCATATGTGGCAGCAGTACTTATTTATGCATAGATGTTCTGCTTAACTACTGCTATGGACAATACAGTGTGTACCTGTGGGCAGTGGGACATACCTGTGAAATGTGTAGCTCAGCATTAAATGTCAAAGATCTGATCCATGTTATCTGTGTTCTGTACAGTAGTGTGGCCAATGGCTGTTGGGGGGATTAGCACTGACATTATATAAACATGGGTGTGACAGAACAACACATGCATGATAGTCATATTAAAGTGTAGCTTAGCATTGGCAACTGCTGTAGCAGTCTAGTATGCTTATCTAGCATTTGTAGCCATATATACCCCCCTAATGTTAGTGTGTGTTCATATGTGACACCTGTTTGTGTTGCAGCAAGGCCCAACAGTTCAGCTGTGAGGTCCAGGGACTTACAACAGTGTGGACCTTGTGTGTGTATGCCACACACATACAGAGAAATATATATGTGTCATATATATTCACATCTGTATATGTGCATAGAGCAGGGGACATATTGCAACTGTTTGTGAAGGGTGGAGATATATATGTTGGTGAAGGTTAGTATGCACATATTTGTATGTAGGTTTTAGTGTGTGACAAACAAGACAGCATACAGTGCTGGTATATGACATGTGGTGGTTAAACACTGTGGGTGGTTTGTTCAGTTTGCAATGTTGAAGCCAGTGAGGCCTGCTAAAGCTACCTGGGCTGTGAACACCTTCAATGCATTTATCCCAAGACTGTGCGATTTAATTACATTACTGTACACCTCACATCCTTTGTATAATTGATATTCTCACTATGAAAGGTGAAATGTATATGTGCCTACATATATATGTATATGTACACCAATGGATGTGTATGTATATATATATATATATATATATATATATATATATATATATATATATATATATATATATATAGTTATATATACTCATACACACCTACATCTACTTGTTGCAATACATTCTCTGTACTGTTAACTGACTGTGATGGTCAATGTGTTTGTGAATACGTCAAAGATATGTATCTGTGGGATAGCTTAGTGGGAAACTGTTTATGTCATGGTATTATGGGTCCTTGCTTTGATCCTAGCAAAAGCTGTGTATTCTGTTGCTAGGCAGAAAAAGTGCTATTGCATACAGTGTGATTAAGTCCCTTGGTTTTAACTAGGGTGTGTCATTGGAGGCTAAAGCACTACATCTATGATTATTGATTGGTACTGATGTTGAATCCAAATCCTGTGTGTACTGTAGTACTACTTGAAGCTCTGGGCCTGTACAGCAAAGTATGGTGTATGTCCACATTGCTTGCATCCACTGTTTTGTGTGGTCCCTGTATTCATCACAGATTACATTTCTCAAGATTAAGGTTGTGTAAGTACTGACACACAGTACTGTATAGTACACACTGAAAGCTTATCTGGGTTGTCATACCTTTGTGTCCTGTAATTATGTCTGATGTGTGTGTGGGTATGTCTGTAACATGTCCTTTGACATATGTGTGGTAAAACATATAACTGCGTATCTAGCAACATTCATAGTGTACTACAGCAGTATGCAACCTATATTCCCAATTGTGCACATATTTTGGACACGGGTTTGCCATTAACAAGTTGTGTGGTATAATAGTAATACATTTACTGGACCTTACACTCATTGTGATGGATGATATATTTCTTTACACATCAGCTTGATGTATATCTGCTGTGGCTAGGTGGTGCATCGTGTTGCATACAGTGTGCCAGGTACTCTTGTATAGTCTTATATAGTGATTTTATTTTGTTGCTGTGCAGAACATGGTTCATTAGATTGAGAGTGAGCCAGGCACTTCCAAGCAGTTGTGGGGTGAGCAGTAATAAGTGGCAGTTAAAGTGTTTCACTCTTGGTTAGCTAATAGGTTGCTATATATGGCAGTTCAGTGATATCTGTACTGTATAATGTTAAATGTGCCATATGACTTGCTCAGACATATTTTTGTATTTATGTCTTCCAGGGATCATGGCACATCGCAGGAACCCCACTTACAGTAGTGCTGAAGATGACATAATTACTACCAGTATGATTCAGCACTACAGTCTCATGTTCTCACGAACCAGCCAGGACCAGCAGGAGCATACTGCAATGTGGCAAGATGTTGTCCACAGGGTAAATGAAGTAGGCCTGCATAACCAGACATATGATCAGGTACGCCACCACTGCAGTGATCTTCTCAGACATGTCCGTCAGCGTGCTGCTGATGTGCGGAGACAACAGCTTGCAACAGGAGGTGGTGTTAATATCCATCCCCCCTCACCAGAGTGGAGGAGCTGCTCCTGAGCCTGGTGGCACCTGCCCAACAACAACAGCAGCAGACATACACCATGATGGAGGTTGGAGCCACCCAGCAAGCACACATGGAGCATGCAGGTAACATGGCATATCTGTAGACTACTGTTATCTGTATTGGTAGATCATGCATATGTGAGATGTGGAGTGTGTCGTTAAAAGATGTGGAGCCTGTTGTTGTGCAATACTGATCATTTGGAACATAATCTGTAGCCCTGTGAATGTAAACTGTTGTTGTACTGTAAGATTGCAAACACACAGTAGCAATGCCACAGTTGTGGCCACTGACAAACTGTCTCATCTCTATGTAGGTCCCTCTGGGGTGACATCAAGGCAGCGGACAGATGCTGGTGAGTGTGTTCTACATTTATTATTGTAAATAAAAGTGCATGTCATAGTTAAGGTGTAGGCCATGTACACATGTAACACACCTACCCATAATGCATGCTGTGCATGTTTGGTGTAAGACCACGCACATCTCACTAATGTGATTAGCTGCCTCAAACACATGCAATACCCAGACCATCTCAAACAAATGTGGCTAGACTGTAGTGACCATTGGATAGGCACAGTTGATACTCAACATGCACATAACATACACATCTATGTCATACACAGAGCATTTTAACATGCTACACATAAAGGATTCCCAAACCCTCTGTAAAGACACACTCCAGTATCCAAAATCTCATCCACACATTACACATAATATACCTGACCTGAGGGGTAGAGGCCTATCATGGGGCATTTAAACACTCTGCAACACACTACACATTCATGTCAGGGAATGCTCCTTATTGGCCTCCTTACAAACTCATGTAACAACTGTTTGTGAAATGGTGAATGTAGCCAAGGTAGTACAGTTCTGGTACAGCATGAGTAGTGCTGGTTTGGGAAACATTTGTAGCCTTGAGTGACCACATGATGCTTCATGATGATGGCCTATGGTACTATACCCCATCCAGTTATTGTAACCACAGTACTACACATAGCTTTCATTGCTATACACCTTGCTATACACCTTAATGTTGCATGTGTGCACACATATGCACCTCTAAACAATATGCATACCAATCACCATTTGCACAACTGACACATATATGTCTTGTGATGCTATTGAGTTTTGAATACCTGCACAGCAATGTTGTGTCCATGTATGCATTGTGTTCCAGGGGGAGGCCCATCACCTAATAACAAAACACATGCATCAAAGCCATGTATACTGTTAGTAACAAGGACTGTCTACACTTGCACTGCATGCTGTTGAGCAACACATGTCCTGCATGCTGACATGTGTGATATGACTGTTTTGCTTGTGATACTGTACCTCACCATCACCTGCTATTGTGTATGTTCTGAGATTGCTGGTGTTGTGTGTGTCTGCTTTAGGGAGGAGTGTATTTTTGTGTGTGCATGTGTGCATGTGCGCATGTGTGCATGTGTGCATGTGTGCATGTGGTCTGACATCATGTTCAGGTCTTAAAGTGTGATTCCTGTTTTCCTCTCACAGGTGCCGAGGTGGGGCTGGTTCAGTACAGCAGGGAACCTGATGTCACTGAGACAGACAGTGATCATGAGGATAGGTGTGTTGAGGCACAGGCAGGTTTGTCAGGGTCTGTTGTTGGGCCACCAATTGACAGTACACAAGTCTCCACCCCATCCATGCACACAGTCATACTGCCTGTACATCCATCATCACCATTGCCCTTAGCTGAGGGACAGTGTACGGTTGGCACTGGCCAGGACAGTGTGGTATCTATGGCACATGTATCAGGACACAGCAGCCATAGCCAGATGTCTGGAATGGTACCACATAGGCAGATGCCAGGGGTTCTCATCAGAGCACTGCTGGTCATCATGCCCCTGGCAGACGTGCCACACCTCTTTCTACCACACGCATGTTCCAGGCTGTCATGGAGGCACAGACACGAATGGAGCGGTACACCAGACAGGCACTAAGGGCACAGAGGGCTCATAACACCTCTGTAAATGACAGTATCCATGACCTAGCAGGTGCCATACATAATTACACTGAGGTCATTGATAGACATTGGGGTGAGACATTGGATGTCCTCCACAATGTCATGTCCATGTGTCAGGACAGTGCGGGATGGTTGAGACATCGACAGGGATGTATGCCAGCAACATCAGCAGCTGGAGGTCACCGTGGACATCCAGCAAGTCACAGCCACTCCCGTAGTGCCAGTACCAGCCCCAGCAATGTTGGGGGGGCTGTCCATAGACCGTCCTAGAAGACCACATGCACGTGGCTCTGGCCAGTCCCAGCAGGGACCTGGATCCAGTGGACATATGTCAACCTCTTCGGATAGTACCCAGTCTGGATTAGTACCTGATACTGTCTGTAGCACCCCTGCCAGGCACAGGTTCCATATCCATGGCCAGAGATGGTGATCTGTAAAGCCTGCCAGGTACAGTCTGTAGCTGTCTCACAAATCCCCGTATATGGCAGCCACATGGTGGAACTGTGTGCATGCAGACACACACACATAAACCAGAAACCTAGGGCAAACACATACCCGCATACATTACATCAACATTGGCCCATAACAGTACTCATGGCCCTCACACACACACTCACACACATGTCGATTGTATGGCTCAGTGTAGGCCTCTGGCAAACCAACAACACACCCTGTGCATATGATGAAACCTGTGCCACCTCCTGTCATCTGTAACATTGATGCAGGAACAGGCTAACATGGTGCTGATGCACAGGGTGACTTTAATAAAGTATAGCAATGGTTGAATGTGTAGCATGTTGTCAGCAGTAAAGTGTAATGATATCCTTGAAGGTGTAGCTGAGCAGGCATGATGCATTAAAGCTGTAATTAGCAATGTTGTATTGTTTCCACCAGTGTTTATTCCAATTGTGTTTTGTTTGCCCATGTGCCACTTGGCTGATGTGTGTAGTTGTGTCAGCATGTGTTATACAGTGGAGAGTAAGTGTGGGGTGTGTGCAGCACAGGTCTGCAGGTGTACATTTGTGAACATGGTGGAGGTGCACTGTCTGCATGTACGTGCATATTGGACACATGGGCAGGGTGACATGCCCTGTATTGGCCAGTGTTAACACTCCATACTTTCTATTGGTGGCCAGTATGCATTGTACTACACACATTTTGGAACTTGAGTACACATGTGTGTGTATGACATGGGTTGACACTGTGCTGTGGGTGATGCTGTTGTTGCTATCTGTCATTGGTTTGCATTACTAAGGTTAACACTGTCCCAGCTGCATAATCCTTTATTAATGCACACTGTTCACCTACAGGGTTGCATGGACCGTGCTATCACAAACACAAGAAATTCTCACTTATACAGTAAAAGTGCATTAGTCTCATGGACCCCTGCCATAAACTAAATATATAATAGAAGGTGTGAAGTTGTACCAAAAGAGTTACATACCAAGAAGGGATAACCTCTCTGGTCAGTATCATTGGGAAAATACAATCCCTCAATAAACATACAAGGCAAGCTTCAAAATACAAAATGGCAAGGATTCCAAAGACAACACTAAAGCTTTCTTCAGTGTTGTTCATAATCTACAGGGGAAATCTCAGATCGGGTCACAGTTAATGTAAATGGTCACAAAGTACACTTATCTGACTGACATTACCAATTCCTTGTCAGACAGTTTGAATGCGGATTTCACCACCCTGTCATTACACAAGGGCCACATTTCCAGACCTGAAGAATGTAAAACCTGATGATTCACAGACACTCTAGTTAAAACATCTCTTTAACAAAGTACACACCACAGTGGCAATGGTACTGGACAGTGTCCCTGGCTGTGTCATACACAAGCTGACATATGAAGTCACCACTCACCTAAACGCTCTGTCCAGATGCAGCCTCTATACAGGTTACATACTTGTGGAATGACACATGGTAATGGTGTTCACAGTCCACAAGGGTTGAGCTACAATGTCTTCTTCTTCTCCTTTCAGATGCTCCCATTAGGGGTCACCACAGTACATCATTTCTTCCTGGCCTCTGCATCTTGCGCTATCACACCATCCACCTGCATGTCCTCTCTCACCACAGCCATAAACCTCATCTTAGGCATTCCTCTTTTCCTGTTACCTGGCGGCTTCATCCTTAGCATCTATTTCACAATATACTCTGCATCCCTCCTCAGCACATGTACAAACCAACTTAATCCTGCCTATCTGGCATGGTCTACTAACCTTCAAACCTGGCCTGACCCTCTAATATACTTATTCTTAAACCTGTCCACCCTCATCACACCCAGTGCAAATGTTAACATAAATTGATTAAGGGTAGAACTACAACAGGTCCTGGAAACTCTCACCCTATAAGCCAGACCAATGTTATCTGGAAGGCTATGGAGCACAGCATTATGGAACTCATTAACAGAGACATTATGAACCTGCAAACACTGCACCATACCCACTTAGGTTCTCTAAAGGCCAGATCATGGCTCCTACACCTAGTAGACTTCAAGCCAGTCAACAAGGCTATAGGTGAGGGAGGGTAGGTCAACACAGCCAAGCTATAGCTCACCAGCAATTCATACCCATCCCACATACTGGTATTATACATAACCTCAACAGACTGACCATAAACGATTGTTAGATGATGGCTTGACAACTGACGCACAGATGTAGGACACACAGTAACATTTGCAGCCTCCATGTACTATTCTATGCCAGTAACAAGTGGTATTCACCTGCACTCAGTCCTGGGACCACTCCTGTTTGGCATATAGCTTTCTTAGGTACAAGCAAACACAGTAGGGATATGTCTGCCCACGTTTGATGACAATGCATACTGTGGGCTATACTTTATTCTCCAGATGACACACACATCCTCCAAAAGGGTATCATACAGACAGATACCTGGTGTCAAACTCATGCTGTAAAGCTATAAGCCTAAGAAAGCATAGTTATCCACTTTTAGAAAACAAAGTATCCCCAGAGTACCACATAGGTAGTAGCCCCAAAATGTGGAACAGGTACTAATGTATACATAGAGCCATGTGTTAAGTCATCTCTCCTTTGATGATCACATTACCAAAGGGTTTTGGAAATCCCTCTGTGGAGCACATAAGCAATAAAGGGTTTGCATGCAGATCCACAGAGGTTGTTGCACACCTATAATGATTAGTCATCTTTGCCAGACTTTGCTTGCTTTGGAACAGGTTTCAAATATACCTCAAGCATAAACCCTCACTCACACTCTTCAATAGAAACCGTGATGAGTGGATGTGAAACGGAAGACGTAGCCCAGGGATCACTGCAGTGGCTAAGCTTGTCACAAGCATACAGAAGTGACCTAAGGTCTGGAAAGTGCCAGCATGCTCTGGCAAAGATAACACATGCGTTCATGGAGAAAGCAGAGTACCCACCTATGAAATACTTGAGGTCACATGTATGTATATGGATTTGCCCCACAGCTACCTTACATGTGTAATGCACATACAGTTGTCATTGTGATATGTCATACACTAGAAAAATCAAAACCCACTCCACATTGGCCAACGGTGTCACACACCTGGAGCACAGACACAGTCAGCAAGTGTGAGATTCAAACTCTTTCCTAACTACATTATGATACTACAGCAGTATGCATTTACACGACACACTATACACATTACTGGGATTTCATTTTTCCACAGGTATATTTGTAGGTTGGTGACATCATCAGACTTGACAAAGATGAGTATACCACTTTTAAGGGGTGTGAGTAGTCTCCAAAAATGCTGCTTCTTTCCAGAGAGGCACACAACTACAGTAGGCAAGTGCAGGATTCAAACCCCTACTTAACGGTACTACAACAGTACGCATTTACACATGGATGGGATTTCACCTTTCCACAGGTATATTTGTAGGTTGGTGACATCATCAGACTTGACAAAGATGAGTATACCACTTTTAAGGTGTGTGAGTAGTCTCCAGAAAGGTTACTCTTCCCCAGGGAGACACACAACACAGTTGGCAAGTGCAAGATTCAAAACCTTACTTAACTACCTTATGATACTACAGCAGCATGCATTTACACAATGCGCTATACACATTACTGGGATTTCAATTTTCCACAGGTATATTTGTAGGTTGGTGACATCATCAGACTTGACAAAGATGAGTATACCACTTTTAAGGGGTGTGAGGAGTCTCCAAAATGGTTGCTCCTCACCAGGGCGACACACACACTCACAAACACACAGCTGGCAAGTGCAGGATTCAAACCCCTACCTAACTACATTATGATACTACAGCAGTTCGCATTTACATGACATGCTATACACATTACTGGGATTTCATCTTTCCACAGGTATATTTGTAGGATGGTGACATCATCAGACTTGACAAAGATGAGTATACCACTTTTAAGGTGTGTGAGTAGTCTCCAAAAAGGTTGCTCCTCCCCAGGGAGAGACAGACACACACACACACACACACACACACACACACACACACACACACACACACACACACACACACACACACACACACACACACAGTTGGCAAGTGCGGTGTTCTTAATCCAAACTAAGTACTTCTTTACACTTCAGCAAGCAATATGGAGTTACAGGGTGCAATACAGACATTACTTGCTGACAGTCTGCACAAAGGTTTTTTTCACATTTGCTAACCTCAGCAGGCTTATCATACTAGGTGTATTGTGAGTGTATTGTATGCATAGGCCATGACCATATCATATATGGGTTGATGCACCACATGCTGGCACACACAGGGTCAAACCTTGAGTAGCATCTTACCTTCACCTACATGATACTGCAATATAACAGAAAGATGATAAACTTCAACAATTGGCTGAGCTTCTGGTGTCATTCAAAGGGGATCCAGTCTCTGTCTGCCTGTGATGACATGATAGACAAGCCTTGTTGCTTCACTACAGATGGTTTGCATCTGTCACCCCTATGCTTCTGAATACTGGCCAAGGCTCTTGCTGTCCCCATATTACCTTTTTTAGGCAAGGCTCAAAGGTTCATAGGTTCATAGGTAGGTACTAGGCTATCGGCCCTGGGGCCTATACAAGCCCAGCCAAAAAGGTACCCTGGCTTTTGCCACCCAAGAAATTTATTTTCCTGTGCCACTGTCGAGCAGAGACACAGAAGTGATCCCCAGGGTGAATTTCCTATTTCCCATCCAATCATCAAGATTTTTCTTGAAGAGTGCTAATGAGGAGCTTTGTTTGATATAGATAGGTAGTTTATTCTGGAGTATGTGAAGTCTCTGGGACCAGAATCTATCCCTCTGGCATGTTCTGTTTATTGTGGTGACAAGGTTTAGGTCCCTAGAGCGTGTAGGTTCATAGGTTCATAGGTAGGTACTAGGCTATCTGCCCAAGGGCATTTATAAGCCTAGCCAGAATGTGTTGGCTTTCGCCTCCCTTTTAAATTAGTTTCCTGGGCCTCTGTCTAGCAGGGCCACTGAAGTGATCCCAGGGGTAAATTTACAATTTCCCATCCACTCGTCAAGATTCCTCTTGAAGAGAGTCTGTGAGGGGCTCTGCCTAACATCAACTGGGATTCTGTTCCAGAGCGAGGGAAGTCTCTGGGACAGGAATCTATCCCTCCAGCATGTCCTGTTTATTGCTTTGCTGAGGTTTAATTCACTGGAGTGTGTGGCTCTAAGAGATTTGTTTTTCTTGAGGTGGAGCATGTCCATTAATTCCGGGTTGGACATGGCCTTATACATCAGGCATAGATCACCTCTGAGCAGGCAGTAAGCAACCAAGTAGAGCTGGAGTTTCTTTAGTCGAGCTGCATAGGGCATCTCTTTGAGGCCCATGATCCTCTTGGTGAGGTACTTCTGTGGTCTTACCAGCTGTTGCATGTGCCAATTAAGGTACATACCAAATGGGGCATTGTACTCTATTATGGGCCTAATGAGTGATGAGTAGAGGGGCACAATGACCTCTCTTGATCTAGAGGTGAACCCTTTTGTGATTAGGTGGGCTACATAGAAGGAATATGTAACCACTTTGGCAATGTGATTATCAAAGGAGAGGTTACTATCTACCTGGGTCCCCAGGTCCCTAATTACATTTTCCATACCTAGTGGATTACCACCTATGTGGTAATTCATGGGCACTTTGTTTTTTCCAAAGGGGATGACTATGCATTTTTTGGCATTCAGCTTGAGGCCATGGTTTTGACACCAGGTATCTGTCTCTGTAAGACCCTTCTGGAGGATGTCTGTGTCAGCCAGAGAGTCGATTATGGCCCCCAGTTTGCAGTCATCTGCGAACTTGGTCAGCCATAGTCCTCCCATGCTTGCCTGTACCTCAGAGAAGTATATACTGAACAGGAGGGTTCCCAGGACCGAGACCTGTGTGATGCCACTTGTGACTGGTTTAGAGTCGGACATGGCACCCGCAACTCTGACCATGTGTGTTCTATCCATGAGCCAGTTGGCCACCCATCTCATGACATAGGGGTTAATGTTCAAGCTGGTAAGCTTGTCTATGATGCCAGAGTGGGGAATGGTGTCGAAGGCCTTAGTGAGGTCCAGGTAGGCTGTGTGGACTACCTTCCCTTCATCTATGGCCTTGGTAACTGTTTCAAAGAAGTCAACTAGGTTTAGGAGGCAGGATCTGCCTTTAACAAAGCCGAATTGGGTAGGGTCCAGTGTCTGGAGCTTCCCAATGTCTCTGTTTATGAGTTCCATGATAATTCACTCCATAGCTTTGCAGACCAGGCTGGTCAGGCTTATAGGGTGATAGTTCCCAGGTTCTGTTGTGGCACCACCTTTGTGGAGCGGGATGACTGTTGCTGTATGCCATTCTTTGGGTACATAGCCTGTGGTAAGGCTGAGTCTGAACAGTGAATTTAGGTGAGGGTTTAGTTCCTTTTGGAGCTCGTGTAAGATGCAGCCTGGGACACCATCCGGTCCCATTGATGCTGTGTTCTTAGCTTTGGAGAGGGCTGTTTTTACCTGCATGTCCATGATGTCTGGGGCTCTGCATTCTTCTGGGATGGACACAGGCCCTTTTGGGGTGGGGGGTGAAGTTTGCACTAAACTTGTCCGCCAGGATGTTGGCAATGTCAGTTGGTTCAGTGTATTTTTTGCCATTTTGCAGTAGCTCAAAGCATATCTGAGAGTTGCCACCTAAATGTTTGATATAGCTAAAGAAGGCTTTGTGGTTATCTTTAGATTCCTTGGCAATTTTTCTTTAGAAACTGGCCTTGGATGATTTTATGAGTGATCGTAGTTTCTTGCTAATAATGATCAGTGATGCCTTTCTGGAATTTCCATCATGTAGTAGTTTCCTCCTTCTATTGTATAGCTTATTTATGGCCAAGGACAACCAGACTTTTTGGAGGAGTGAGTCTTGGTTTTACTCAGGATGGCTCGATCCATGCATCCCTGTAGATGCTCATATAATGCACTTGTAAAGGATTCTGCAGATTGGATAGCATTATCCTGTAGCAAGGGGGTTTGAAACTTTCCACTTCGGTCTTGAGAAGTGTGAAGTTTGGTTTTGAAAAGTTTTTCAAAGTGGTTTCCTTGACTTGGGCTGGGGTCGGGATGTGGATGTCCAGTGTGATTATTTTATGATCTGATCTTACCAGCAAGGGGTTTACCTCTGGTGTGGAACACTGATCCCCATGTTGGTGATGATCAGGTCCAGTATGTTGTCACCTCTAGTGGGCATGGTGACCAGCTGTTCCAGGGCATTTGAGTTTATAAACTCTAGGAAGCATTGGGCAAAGGAGTTTGTACTTGAGTAATTCTCCCAGTCAATGTTTGGGTAGTTGAAATCTCCTAATATCATGGTGTTTGGTAGGACCTTTATATTTTCCAGTGTTCTCAGGAATGCTGAGTGAGGGTCCTGAGACAAGGTAGGTGATCTGTAGCAGGCTACGATCTGATAAGCAGCTTTGCCCACTGTTAGTTGCACTTGGATGGTCTCCGAGGCCTCGTGCTGTGCCACTAACCTGGAGGTGTGGGTATCCTTTATGAAAATGGATACACCCCCCTCCTTTTGTATTTTGGTCCGGTTTTGGGGCCGAAGCTTGGAGAGATTGGGATTTCTTTAAGTGGAGCATGTCCAACAGCTCTGTGTTTGACATAGCTTTGTATGTTAGGCAGAGATCACCTCTGAGTAGGCGATATGCGACAGAGTAAAGCTGGAGTGTTTTGAGACGGTCTGTGTAGGGCATGTATTTGAGGCCACTAATCCTCTTTGTGAGGTATTTCTGCGAGCTTTCCAGTTGTTGTAGATGTCTTGGGAGGTACATATCAAAAGGGGTGTTGTACTCTATAATGGATCTAATGAGTGATGAGAAGAGGGGAACAATGACCTCTTTTTTTCTTTTGTGATGAGGTGTGCCACGTCAAAGGATTTCCTGACTACTGTGGTGATGTGATTATCAAAGGAGAGTCTACTAACCACCTGTGTCCCAAGGTCTCTTATCACGCTTTCAGTGTTAAGTATACTACCACCTATGTTGTAATTCATGGGTACAGAGTTTTTACCAAAGGGGATGACAATGCACTTTTTGGCATTGAGCTTGAGGCCATGACTTTGACACCAGGCATCTGTCTCAGTGAGGCCCTTTTGTAGGATGTCCACATCGTTAGTAGTTTTGATTATGGCTCCTAGTTTGCAGTCATCTGGGAACTTCATTAGCCAAAGACCTTCTGTGTTAGCCTGTACTTCAGGGAAGTAGATACCAAACAGGACAGGACACAGGACTGAACCCTGTGGTACTCCACTTGTCACTGGTCTGAAGTCAGACTTGGAGTCTGCTACTTTCACAGTGTGGGTTCTGTCAGTGAGCCAGTTGGCAACCCATCTTGTGACATAGGGATTTATACCTAGTTTAGTGAGTTTATCTATAATTCCAGAGTGGGGATGGTGTCAAAAGCCTTGGCAAGATCTAGATAGGCTGTGTGAACCACCTTACCCTTGTCTACGGCTTTGGTGACTGCTTCGAAGAAGTCTATCAGGTTTAGGAGACATGATCTGCCTTTTACAAACCCAAAATGGTTGTGGTCCAGAGTTTGGAGATTGCCAATGTCTTTGTTTATAAGTTCCATGATGATACGTTCCATGGCCTTGCAGACCAGGCTCATCAGGCTAATGGGGTGCTAGTTCCCGGGGTCCGTGGTGGCTCCCCCTTGTGTAGTGGGATAACCGTCGCTGTGTGCCATTCAGCAGGCACAAAGCCTGAGGTGAGGCTATGATTGAACATGGTACTTAGGTGTGGTGCCAGTTCATTCTGTAGTTCATGTAGAACACAGCCTGGGATGTTATCTGGTCCCATGGATGCTGTGTTCCTGGCTTTGGAGAGTGGTTTTTACCTGTGCAGCCGTGATGACAGCAACTTTGCATTCTTCCGGTATAGAGATGGGCTCTTTCATGGGTGAGAGGGGGTAAAGTTAGCACTGATCCTATCTGCCAGGATGTTGGCAATATCAGTTGGGTCTGTATATTTAGTGCCATTGTGCTGTAACTCAGAGCAGATCTGAGTGTTGCCATTGTGATTCTTGACATAGCTATAGAATGCTTTGTGGTTGTCTTTAGAATCAGTGGTGATTTTGTTTTCATAACTAGCTTTGGAGGATTTTATCAGGGATCGCAGCTTCTTACTGAGGCTGACCAGGGAGCTCCTCCACTCATGGGTTTTACCCTCTTTTGCAACAGTTTCTTCCTTCTGTTGTGCAGTTTGTTTATGGCAGGGGACCACCAGATTGGCTTCCTTTTCTTGGAGGATAGCGTCTTGGTTCTGTTTGGGATAGCATGATCCATGCACTCATGTAAGTGCTTATAAAGTGCAATTGTGTAGGATTCAGTAGTCGTAACTATATTGTCCATCTGCATGGGTGTCCTGAAGTTCACCACTTCTGTCTTAAGAATCATGAAGTTGTCTTTGGAGATATTTTTTAACATGGTTTCCTTAATGGGGGTGGGGGCAGAATGTGGATATGTAGGGTAATTAGCTTATGGTCAGATCTGACCAATGAGGCGTTGACTTCAGGTGTGGAACACCGGTCACTCAAGACAAACCAAACCCCGTAACCAACACAAATAACCACAAAGTGAGCTAAATGCTACTCATTGGAGTCTCAGCCTCCAGATGCACACATTCGAGGCACTTCTCAGTGTGGAAAATATTGATATATGTGCAGTAACAGAAACCTAGTTCAAGGCTCCAGAGAGCACACCAGCACTACCAGGATACTACTCATTCCATACCTTCCAGCATCAGAACCTGGATCATAGCACATAGGGTGGGGATGTATCCATATTCATCAAGGATACTTACACCTCTCTCTACATGCTCTCTACAGGATATGTACCCATAGAATGTTACACAGCAATGTTCTTCCCACTCCACAGGGGTGGGGCCACAAAAGACCCTTGGCATTCATGCTGTATGAACCTGATGAGTCTGATTTGCAAGGCAATGGAGCCAATCATAATGGAAATCAACAATAAAGACATTGGGAACCTTCACATAGTTGAACACACCCAGTTTGGATTCGTCAAATGCAGATCACGCCTCCTGAACTGGATGGATTTCTTTGAGACAGTTACCCAGGCTACAGATGATTGAAATGAGCTCCACACAGCCTACCTATGCCTCGCTAAGGCCTTTGACACCATTTCTCAGTCAGGTATCATAGATGAACTCACCAACCTGGGCATGAATCCATACATCACAAGATGGATTGCAAACTGGCTCACAGATAGATCCCACAAATTAAGAGTTGCTGGCTACATGTCAGACTCTACACTGGTAACAACTGGTGTCCACCAGGATTCAGTCCTGGGGTCCCTCCTGTTTGGTATAGACTTCTCAAAAGTACATGCCAACACAGGAGGGTTGTGGTTGACTAAGTTTGCTGGGAACTGTAAAGTGTTTGCCATAATAGATTCCTCGGATGGCACAAATATTCTCCAGAAGGGACTCTATAAGACAGATGTGTGGTGTCAGAATCATGGCCTCAAGCTCAATGTGGAAGAATGCATAGTAATTCCCTTTGGTGAAAACAAAGTACCTACAAACTACCACATAGGTGTTACCCCCTTAAAACTAACAAAATAATAAGGGATCTGGGGACACAAGTAGATAGTCATCTTTCCTTTGACAACCATGTTGCCAAAGTGATTGAGAAATCCTATGTGGCCCACCTAATCAACAAAGGATTTGCATCAAGATCAAAAGAGGTAGTGGTGGCCCTCTACTCTTAAGTCATTAGACCCATCATTGAGTACAATGCACCATTTTGGATGTACTCAACTAAGCATATCCAGCAGCTGTAGAGACCACAGAGGTACCTCACCAAGTGGATTACTGGCCTCAAACAGTTGTGTTATGCAACACAACTGGTAAAACTAAATCTGTTCTCCGTTGCGTACCACCTACTCAGAGGCACACTCTGCCTAACATACAGAGCCATGTCCAACACATAACTGTTGAACATGGTCCATCTACGGATAACAAAATTGAGTCACACTACACACTCCAGGGATATGAACCTCATCACAACAATGAATACAACATGCTGGTGGGATAGAGTACCATCCCGGACACTTGCCTTACTGTGGAACAGAGTCCCAATGTACATCAGACAGAGCCCCTTGCTGACATTCTTCAATAGGAACCTTGATGAGTGGATGGGAAACAGACAATTCACACCAGGCATCACATCAGCAGCCCCACTAGAAAGGGGCTTAGGGTACTAACTATTAGAACTAGGGCTTGGTAGACTACCCAATGGGGTGATGAAAGCTGCACAACTTGCCTAGGCTAATATATGCCTTCGTGAAGATAGTCTACTACATACCTATGAACCTATGTGACAGGTACATGTCTACAGATAGTAGATGTGTACTTCATTGTACAGTCATGTTGTACAGCAGGCACATGGACCACATACACTGTAATGCTTACAGATACTGGTGGCTGTTATGTACAGTGGGTGAGATGTGCACCTCATGTCATTTGTGCCATTGGGATGTGTGCTGGGTGGGGCAGTCCTGGATGGCTCCCTGTCATGGTCACTCTCTTACACACATCTCTGCCCATCCATCTTTGGCTTATTATACTGTGTTCCCCCTACATATATATATATATAGGTACATAGGTAGGTAATAGGCTATCTGCCTGAAGGCATATATTAGTATGGCCAGAGTGTGCAGCTATCACCACACATGGGGTTAGTTCCCTAGGCCTCTGTGTAGTAGAGCTGATGAAGTGATCCATGGTGTGACAGTTTAGTATCACATACACTCATCAAGGCTCCTCTGGAAGATTGTCAGTTAGGGACTCAGCTTAATGTAGATTGGGAGCCTGTTCCAAAGCAAGGGAAGTCTGTGAGTTAGTAATATATCCCTCCAACATGTTCTATTTATTGTTGTGATGATGATATCCCTAGAGCATGTGGCACAGTGATCTTGGGTTTACTTCAGATAGCGCATGTACATCAGTTCTGCATTGGACATGGACCTGTCTGTTGGGCAGAGATCGCCTGAGTAGACAGTATGCAATAGAGTACAGATTGAGTTAAATTCAGTCTTGTTGCATGGGGCAACTGTTTGAGGCCAGTAATCCTCTTATTGAAGTCATTCAGTGGTCTTTCCAGCTGCTGAAGGTGCCTAGTCAGATTCATCGCAAGTGTGCCGTGATACTCTCTGATGTGTCTGATGACTGATGAGTAGAGGGAACCTCCTTTGACCTACATGCAAAGACCTTGGCAATTTGTGGGAACACATAGCATGTTTTCTAACCACTTTGTGAATGTGTTTCTGGAAGTAGAGATGACTATCCACATGTGTCCATAGATCCCTTATTATTACCTCCATATTTAGGGTGTTGGCACCTATGTGGTATTTGTATGACTGTAGCTGGAGGCCATAATTTTGACACCACATCTGTCTGACTGAGACTTTTTTTAAGGATGTCTCTGTTGTCCCAAACATCGATTATGACAACCTTTTTGCAGTCATCCACAAACTTTGCTAAACATAGCCCTCATGTGTTTGACTGTATTTCTGAAAAGTATACACCAGACAGGAGGGGTCCCAGGACTGAGCCATGGGGGACAGCAGTTGTTACCAGCTTGAACAGGAGACCACAATTCTTACCTTGTGGGAACTATCTGTGCCCCAGTTGGCAATCCATCAAATGACATATGTGTTTATGCACAGGTTGTTGATTTTATGGATACAACATGTGTGTGGAATGTTGGAAAAGGGTTTTCCAGGTCTATGTAGGCCACGTGGAGCTCATTTCATTGATGTATGTCCTGGGTGACTGCCTTGAAAACTGTCTAGGAGGTTTAGGAACCATGATCTGCCCCTGACCAAACCACAAAGGTACCTAACCAAGAGGATTACTGGCCTCAAACAGTTGCCCTATGCAGCAAGATTGAAAAAGCTAAGACTGTTCTCTGTTGCATACCGCTTTCTCAGAGGTGATCTCTGTCTAACGTACAGAGCCATGTCCAACCCAGAATTGTTGAACATGCTCCATCTTAGCAAAACCAAATCTACTCGAGCTACATGCTCTAGGGATATAAACCTCAACACAACAATGAATAGAACATGCTGGAGGGATAGATTCCTTCAGAGACTTCCCTTACTATGGAACAGGGTCCCGATCTACATAAGACAGAGCCCCTCACTATCACTCTTCAAGAGGAACCTTGATGAGTGGATGGGTAACAGAAAGTTCACACCGGGGATCACACCAACAGCACTATTAGATAGGGGCCAAGGGTACTAGCTGCTAGTACAAGGGTCTAGGGAACTACTAAAGGGGCGGTGAATACTGCACACCGTGGCTGGGCTAATATATGCCTTCAGGCATATAGCCCAGTACCAACCTATGAACCTATGAACCTACAATGGGTAGGGTTGGGTGTTTGTAAGTTCCCAATAGCTCTGTTTATGAGTTCCATAATGATGGACTCCATGGCCTTGCAGATTAGGCTTATTAGGCTTATAAGACTATAGTTCCCATGGTTTGTTGTGCACCAACACTTGTGGAGTATGCCAAATGTTGCTGTAACCCATTCAACAGTTTCATATCCTGTACAGAGGGTGAGTCTCAACAGACTGTTCAGGGGCAGGGTCTGTTTGTTTTGAAGTTCGCATATGACACAGCCAGGGAAACCATGTCATCCCATAGATGCTGTGTTTTTAGGTTTGGATAGAGCTGTTTAACCATTGTATATGTGATTTCTGGGTTTTCACAACCTCCAGGTATGGTAATGGGCCCTTTTGTCAGTGAGAGGGGGGTAAATATGTATGAACCTGTCTGACAAGATGTTGGCAATGTCAGTCATGTACATGTATTTATTTACACTTTGCACTGACTCAGAACATATATAAGTTTACATTGATATTTATGACATAGCGAAAGAAAGATTCATGGTTCTCTATGGACTCTTTGGCAATATTTTTGCCAGAACATGGCTTGGATAATGTTAGGAGTGCTCATTATTTCTTGATGATACTGATCGGTGATTTATTGATCTTCTTTGCATTTTCACTTTCATTGAACAACTTAAGTACTTGTAGTACATAGTTTGATTATGACAGGGGTCCAATATATTATATGGGTCTGTTTTCATATCACTGTCTGCGCAAGGCAGGATTGGTGAATAGTGCCAAGTGTCTGGAGTAAGAACTGCAACTGCTAGATATGTGTGGCCCACTGCTGTACTCAGACATGGCCTGTGTGTGTGAGCATGCCCAGTATGACCTTTCAGTATGTTGCTGACTGACATTGGCTAAATTTAAGTGTGTGAGCATGCCCACTATGGGCATATATACTATATGTGTGTGAAAAATCAAGTTGGTTTTTACTTCAGGGCTCACCTTTGTGTTGTACATCGACAGGAAACATGCTGTGCCTGCAGGGCTTCCATGAGTCAATTTGCATAGACTTATCAACATTTCTACATACAGGGGGGACAGCTATTATTTGTACATTTCTACCTGGGGGGGCACACCTGATTGTTACTGTGGGTGTACATACAATGAGGGGTACACCTGACACACATTTGCTAGGCCTGCACTGCTATGTCAGGTACTCCATTTCAGTCTGTACTGTTGCCTATCGTACTGGCTTGAGGCATACCACTGTACTACAGACCTTAGCTTCCAATTACATGCATATTAGTTTGTGACTTCATAGCCTACCCAACCCACATCACACTGCCTGGCCTGCTGTTATCTGTCTGCATAGGCCTGGGGGGAGGTTCTCATATGCCTCTTCAGAGGGCTGGATACAGCATTTGTTCGCGTTTGTCTACAATTGTTCTGTTGGCTGTGACTGTTAGGTATGTGACCCCCCAACTGGTATGTGTGAGTGACTTAAGTTGTGTCTGTGCTAGTGAAATGCTGTCATGGCTTAGTGGTTCAGTACTGTGACTATAGTGCACAGTATCCTGAGTTCGAGCCCTGTCACTGCTTTTTATTTTCCTGCTGGGCAGACCTGACTGGTTAAGGAACAGTAAAGCAGATGTGAGCGTGTTTAGCCGACTTTGCTTGGCTTTGGCCGACTTTGCCCAACATTGCCCGACGTTGCGCTGGTTAGCGTGGTGCGCAGCTAGGTGCAATTGTATTTAAATATGCTCAATACTGGTAAATTTTGCTTAGCAGTGCTTTATATTGCTTAAAATAGGGACTCATGCCTCAGGTGGTGCTGCAGGGCTGCCTATGTCGGATGCACATATTACACTCCCTATACATGTTTGAAAACAGGTAGTGTCAAGTTAGGCATCCCTTTTACTGTATGTGCGAGTCAGAGAGAGGTGTCATTTCCAGGGTTCCTACTGAATTAGTGTATGTGCTATGCGTTGCCTCTTTGCCAAGGCCACGGCATTCTGGGCATGCCTCCTTCTGCCTACTGGGGCAGGCTCAGGTTGTTCCTCCTCCAAGTCACGCTGTGCCTGTGCAGGCCTTGGCAATGGTGGGGGGCTGTTTGGCCCTGCCCCATGTTGTTCCTGCTGCAGCTGTTTCCACAGGATCATTTTGTGTAGCATGGCACATACCATGACAATTTGGGTACATGTAGTTGGTGAGTACTGCAAGGCTCCACCAGATGTGTCCAGACACTGGAACCATGACTTGAACATCCCAAACACATGCTCAATTATGTTTCTTGTTTGTGCATGTGCCTCATTATGGGGTTCTTGTTTGAGTGTGTGAGAATTTCTGATAGGTGTCATCAGCCACGGCTCCAGTGCGTATCCAGCATCCTCCACTAGGTGACCATCAAGGATGTCCCCATTGGCAAATCTCTGGTATGAAACACATGAAGGAAAAGTGAATTTAACAGAAACAAATTTGAATAATATTGATTCTACAACGTTGGTAAGGAAACTGTTTACAACACACATAGAGAAACAATTATTACAGATTGTAAACAATCCTACCTAAGAACAGCTGCGTCAGATGCCAGATATGGGAATCATAATAACTTCCAGGGCAGCCAGCACACACATTCATTATTATGCCCTGGGCATCGCACATGACCTGGCAGTTGATGGGGGGGAAGCCCTTGCGGTTGATGTAGACCCTACCCTGCTCACCGGGTGGTGCTTTGATGTGTATGTGTGTGCAGTCTATTGCACCCATTACCTCAGGGTATTCTGCTATTTGGTGGAGAAGATACATATTGCTGGCCAATGCCTCACGGGAATTGGGAAAATATACATGCTCACCGACATGTGCAGACATGGCATCCAGGAAGTGGTGCAGTACCCTGGATGCTGATGCCTGTGAAATCCCAATCATATCACCAGTTGGTCTCTGGAAGGTACCTGTAGCTAGTATTCTTAGGCCAACACATACCTTGGTATCCACTGGGATGGGTTCCCCTCTGTCGGTTCTGTGTGTGAGGCATGGCCAGCACAGCTCAACAACTTGCTGCAGGAGATCTCTGTCCACCCTATAGCGCTCCACTATCTCCAGCTCATGTAGCCCCTGGTAGGTTACCCTGGGTCTGTACACTCTTCTCCGTCTCCTCACTGTGGGTTGCTCAGCAGCATTCACAACATCACCACCCTCAGCACCTTGCACATGTTGGTTTATGATAGCAAGAGCAGCCCCTAACATTTTGTCTGACTTTAAAGTTTTTAAGCTTTCCCTCTTTGTATACTGCAGTGTTGCACAGTTCTTTGGAAAAAACAAGGAAGAATGCTGTTTGCAGAGTTTAAAGTGCTGGGCTGGGCTGAGCTAGACTGCTACCTGTGTAATTGGCTGATTCTGATATATTTCACCTGGCAGCTCTGCTAGTTCTCCTTGGTTAACTTCCTACTACTTCTTTTCCTTCCTTTTCCCTTTCTTTTTCCGCCCAGGGCAGCGCCTCGCAAACAAGCGCACATGAGCACATACGCGTGCACACGCTGTGTGCACGTTTGCAAAAAATTTCAGATATATTCACGGCGTACACCTTTGGTTTCTGGTTTCAAAAAGGACAACTGTAGACACGCCTCTTGCAATCCTGAGCAACTCAGGGCAAACACAAGACACTGTGCTCCAATAAGCTTACAGCCTTTCTGACACACCCCCTCATGATGTTACCTGTATTCTACTCTACTACTCACCTACTCCTACACTTACACTCTTGGAAAATGACTCACATTCTGGGGAAAATTGGGATTCACTATCCTTATCTTCATTTGCATAGGATTGCCTACTAATGCATGGTTACATCTCTCACACTGAGCTTCCCCCCTTAGCAACCATTACTCAGTGGCCATGTTGTCTTCAGCCTGCCATTCACCTGTATGGCAGGATAAGCTTTTTAGTGAAAATGGCTATTTTTGGCTATTTTTAAATTATTTTCTTGTTTTTTAAAGCGCCACACGTTTGCGCGGTGCTGCGCTATGCTTAAACATCGGAGATCAGGGAAAAAAGTTAGAGTTTAATAATTTTAAACATTTATAAATGCCAATGGCCTTATATTTGGCCATTGGCATGCTTCCTCAACTGTATGCATCCTTTATTTGGAGCTGTCATACCTCCGTTTAGCTATTTGCAGAACGGTACTCCGTTACCAATGGAGTACATTTTTGCAGATAACACTAATCATTCACGGACAGGTTAGTGTTTCCTGGATCGCAAATTTACCTCATTTGCATGGCTTTCACCAGCAAGTGAGGTAATTTGCATACCATGACGCTGTCCGTGCAAGAGTAGTTTTAGCAGCTCTCGTGCTCGCCCCTGCCGGCTGTTCCTGGATCGCACGGCAGACATATTGCCTGTTTGATGTCTTACACTACTCTACAACTCCGTGCAAGCTTTTGTAAATCTGGCCCTGTGTTTATACAAAGCATTATTTTCATCTTTAACTTTTAATAGCCCTAAGGTATTCTCTAATCTTATATTGAAGCTGCCTGATAGTCTTCCCAACATAATAATGTGGGCATGATCCACAGACAGCTCGATAGACTACATTCATACTATTGCATGTGTATCTATAGTGACTATTAATAACTATATTTAAATGTGGAAATTATATACAACTCAGTCTGCTAATGTATCTACACTTTTTGCAATTATTACAACTAAAAGTGCCTACTTTATGTCCATAAAATGTATTCTTAAAAATATCCCTTTCTAATATTTTTTTAATATTTCTACTCCTCTTATATGTAAACAGTAGAAAATCACCTAAAATTTTAGTCATCTCTGCATTTCCTTTAATAATCTGCTAATTGTATTTTATTAGTTTCTTAATTTCTTCACTTTCAACTGACATAACTACAGGAAATGCCAATGTTTTTTCTGGATGAGAAGAACTGAAAACTTTAACCTTTGACTTAAATCCTTCTTCTAAAATAGGTGGAAACTTAGAGTGTCTTTCTTCAACAACTTTGAAACCTGATCTTATTTAAATCTTCTTTGGGGTATCCTCATTCTAAAAACATAACCTTTACATTTCCACTTCATCAAGAAAAATCCACATCACTACTTATAATCCTACTGGTTCTAATAATTTGTCCCTTAAATATATTTAATTTCACATATCTAGGATGATTTAGAAAATGAACATAATTGTTTCTAAAAGTATTTTTTCTATATATTTTACTCTGAAATGTTGATTCACCAATGTTCATATCTATCTCAACATCCAAAAATGAAATTGTAGTTCCAAAGTTGTATAAAATAAAATTTAACCATGACATACTACCATTAATTTCTTTCAAAAAATCATAAAAACTTTCTATATCTCTATTCCAAATGAAAAAAAGATCATCTATGTATCTTTTATAAAATAAAACATCTCAAAAGAAAGTCATATTAATGAAATACATATTCTCTCACCAACAGAGAACTAGGTTGGCAAACGCAGGGGAAACCTTGGCCGCCATTGCTAGACCTGTCCTCTGCTGGTAGATAGTTAAACTCAAAAAAATATTTTTCAATACTATATCTAAGAGCATGATAAATTTATTAATCTCTATTTATCAAAATTCCCATTTTGCTCTAAATATAGTATAACAAATTTCAGTCCTTCTGTCTGATTTATACTTGTATACACTTTTATATCTACTGTTACCATGATTTTCTCTAACCCAGTGAATGTATATTCTCTAAGATAATTCAAAAAATCCCATGAATCCCTAATAAAAACTTGATTTTTTTGTACAAAGGGATTTAAGATGGAATCTAAATAACTAGAAATGGTCAGTGTTTTACTTTTAGGAGCTGAAACAATAGGTCTAAAACTGTGGTCCTTTAAATTCTGATGAATTTTTGATATCCTAAATAATTTACAAATTTCAGGTTACTCTATACTAAAAAACTCAAACAGCTAATTTTTTAAATAACCCCTTTTAAACATATCAAACAGCATATTATTAAATGTCTGATAACATTTTTAACTATTTCTTTAGTAACTTTAACATAACTTCACGGTTCAACATGTTTGTAATTTTATTAATGTAAGCAGACTGCTCCATTACCATAACCCTGCACCCTTTATTCGCTTTCATATAGTGGAGTTGCGGTAAACCCACTAATCTAGTTAAAGCAACTTCTTCACTTGATGTTAAATTGTACTTTTTATATTTATACTTCTTCCTGCACAAATCATCAAATTCTGCTTCACATGGATGGTGCAGTGGTGCAGCAGTAGCGGTGTTGCCTCACACAAGAGGTTCTCTGGTTCAGTTCTTGGCTCAAGTGCCTTGTGTGCATTGTATGCATGTCCACCCTGCATTTGTGTGGGTTTCCTCCGGGTGCTCTGGTTTCCTCCCACATTTCAAAGGCATACATCTGGAGCATTTCTTCCTGGGCCTCCAGTGAAAATTGGCTTTGTTCCAAGTCAGACTTTCCCGGTAAACAAATGTTAAATAAATAAATTAATGTTTTTAAAACACAATTAAAGTAGAACATAAAGATGGATTGAACACACTGGGCTTTTCCCAGGCAAATTCATGACACAACCTATTATTAATCTTTGGAATTGTCTTCCTGTAGATGTCAAACTTACAGTGTTTGATTATGCAAGTTAATTTGGATAGACAGGCTGAAATGTGCAAGGTTATTGTGGAGTTGAAGGAATCTGTGTTTCTCAATGGTCTTTGGTCTTGAACATAGGTACAAATAATCATAAGAAATTAGAGGTGGGTTAACTATGCATTATCCATACTGGAAAGTTGAATGGGAATGTCTTAGAGAAGACATCTACATCACTGAACAGAAAGGAAGACTAAAATAATGTATTGATTGCAAATGAATTGTAAGGATATGTGGGTCTTCTGGGGGCAAATATAGCAAAAATATGGGCTTCTGTGATATCTAATAGAATCTGAAGTAATAAGACAGCATGAAGTACAACATTAACTGATCTATAAGCAACACCTCTGTTGATGTCATTATTCCTGTTGGAAGCTGAGGGGAGGTATTTATTATGAAACATTTAGTCAGTAGAGTCTACAAAGCATTTAGGAACAAAATGTTAAAAATTTGGAGAGTTTTCAAAAAGAGTGGGAGTAACTTCTGAGAGAGATTATGGATATAAAGATGTGGGATGATATCATTTTAATGCCATCACATATTACAAGATGATGCAGGGTGAGTGTGGCGAGACCCGAGAATAATAAATTTACTCAATTATTACAAAGTCACATCACTAGGATATTTCCATGGAAGTGCTTTCATAAATTCACATCCTGTTAAGGATGTATACTGTTGGAGATGTGATGAAGGTGTATAGGGAACATGGGAACATATTTTGGTATTGTTCAAAGTCAGTACCTTTTAAATAGGAATTGGAACAGATATTATCAGGGTTTGGTGGCAATAAAATGAGATAATGAGGACATTCCTGCTATTGGGATATTTGCTAATGAAATAGAATTTAAATGGTAAGTATTTGTCTGCTGGGAGTAACCAAAAAAAAAAAAATAAATAAATAACAGCCATAACTGGAAAATGGGACTCTAGTAAGGCACCAACAGAGAGGGATGTTAATTTATTGATCTATGAAGCAGAAATAAAAGAGAGCAGGTTGACAAAAAATGTAATTTTGATATATGTTGCCAGAAGATTGCCTTGACAATGTTGGGTTGGTTAAAAACCATGTAAAATGTATATTGATTAATTATAATAGGTTTTAAGAATAGTGAACTTTTCTTCTGTGAAGAAATAAACCGGTTGAAAAAATATAATTCAGTCAAACCATTACATTTTAGTTTATTTTTAGTGACTTTATTTGCTCTGAAAACATTTTGTTTGATAATATTTGTGTATTTATGTTAATAATGAGGAATGCAGACTTTGATTAATTCATACTGGGTACTAGGACTGAGGGCTAAATATGCTGACAAATATCTGGACCTGATTACTTTAAATGCAAAAAGGGAAATTATAGCAACAGGTGATTTTAACTGCCTATTATCAGGCAATGATACTTCTAAAAATGGTAAAATAAAACCAACATCTCAATCCAAGAAGTTAAACAACTTTATAAACCAGATGAACCTTAAAGATATACATGGTCTAAGAGAACATTATTCCTTATTTTATACTCACTATTCATATTGGTTTGGTACACAAACAAACATTGATAAGGTCTTTGTATCAAATATATACTCTAAAATAAGTGACGTATCTATAATGACTTGTCCACTTTTGGACCATAATCCTATAAACTTTACATTAACTATGCATACAGATGATTTAAGATTTCTACAGAGAATTCCTGCTTACATAGCTAAGTTAAAAGACTTTAGGGAATGGATAATGAAAGAAATAGACATGTTTATGGACACAAATGATAATGGTGAAGTGACTGACTCTATAATATGGGACACATTTAAAGTTTATACATATGGTAGAATAAAATCTTGGAACCTAAAAAAAGGAGAGAGTGAGACAAAGAACTTTTAGACTTAAAAAAAACATGGACAAGATAAAAATGGATGCAAAACCAAATAGCAAAGTAGCACATAAACTTACTAAGTTAAATCAAAAATAGTTAGAAGTTCTGAATCATAAGGTAGCCATAAACCTGGAAAAATTGAAATTACACTCTTATGCTGTAAATCCCAAATATCTACATAAAATAATGGTAAAATCCAAAAAATAAACAATCAAAATCTTATTAATGAAATTAAATATAAAAGTGATGGTTCAGTTAAGAGTACATCTAACTTAATGAGCATATTAGAAGTGTTCAAAAACCACTATAAAGACATAAATAATAACACACCACTTTTGGAGACAAATAATGTAATAAATACTTTTATTCAAGAAAATATAACTACTAAGGTGTCAATGCAACAAAATAACATATTAAATAAACGAATAACACTAACAGAAGTGAAAGAGCAAATAAAACATTTAAAAGATAATAAAGCTGCAGGACTGGATGGAATAATTCCTGAACTATATAAGATTTTTCCTGAATATATAATAAAGAAAATGATGAGTGCCTTGTATATATATATATATATATATATATATATATATATGTATGTATACGCACACACACACACACACACACACACACACACACACACACACATACATATATATGCAGGCACACAGACAGCCACTCACTCATACAAACACACACATAAAACCACTTTCATTTAAACATAAAAAAAAAAGTTTAAACAGACCTGCTCCTGCTTTTCAGTGACTGTAAGGCATGAATTTTCTTATTAATAGCTCTAAAACTAAAGCAATGTCAGATTGCGAAAGACAAAAACTAGCATCAGTCTCATCACAATGGCAAATCAGAAACATTAACAATAAACACTACAAATAATCATTTATTTTAAATAGCTAGGTACCCTGCTCAACCAGAGGTTAAATTTCTAACTATACATATAAAAATGAAGGCCAAAATAAATGGTTTACTTTTCTGGGCCTGGAAAAGTTTGCATAACAGACAAGAATAGCAATTTGGAAAAGTATTATATAAGCACAGCTCGAGTGCACCTTGCTTATAAAAATATCTGCCTGAAACAAAAAACAGAAAACTGCCCAAATCCCTCTAAAGTATGAAGATTCATCCCCTTACCCCCCAACACACAATCAATACTGTGTTGTCCATCAAAAAGCTAGACAGATACCAATAAATCAAATAGCTGATGAGGCCTTTCATTCCCCAAGGTATGACTTTCCCTGAACCATAGAGATCAGAATCAGTTGAATGGGCAGTCATTCAGGCAGTCATAAGAGTTGCTTGTGTCCTTGCCGGAATCTTTGCTATAAGGACATTTACTTTACTTGTCTTAACCCTCTCCACTGGTGCTGACATGAAAACTTGCATCACCACAAGGACCTCCTATGGTTTTCTAGCTGTACATGTGTGGCTTAACATGCACTAAGAGCTACCTTTACCCATGTCATCCCTGCACTGGTTCCCCTATTATGATAAGTCTTTGTTCTCCAAGTAAGGCTATATCACTACATATGTGGCATGCACTGAGTGGGGGACACCATCCTTCCATCCTAAGCCAGACACAGCCATCATCCCTGTCTGCTCCATCAAGCACTTCAGCCTTTAATTGAGCCGGAGTTGCCTGGACCATATTCAGGGAGTTGTTCCTTTATGCCACCAGTATGAGCTTCTCCCTCATGAAACTTTCTCCTACAAACTTATATCCTATTCCAAAACTAAAATCTTATTACAGCCTACGCAAGCCAACATACACTGCTGCAAACACAGTTTTTCAGCCGTAAGACTAACATTTTGGGAAGTGTTTTCAACCAATATAAAAGAATTTGAGCTCTTGCACAGAATAGAAAATTGCTTTCAAAGCATATTTCTCTAAAAAAGTTCAAGCAAATACTTTAGTTCTCTGAATACCACAAATGTGTGTGACCATTTTTAACTACTGAAATTTGTATTTACTGTCATATTTATTTGATGTTAATTGTGCTTTTGTAATCACATGTTGATTGCTTACTGCTATGATTTTATTTTGTATTATCTGCTTTTTTTCTATGTACAAGTGTTGCAAATATCTTAATTTTCTTGCATTTTTATACTGCACAGAACCTGAAATATCTCACATTCTTAATATGTGCATCATATAACATTAAGCCAGTTCTCTCTTTCCAGTTAGGTAAGAGCAGTACAAGTAAGAAAACTGCCTTCATAGAGTGTGGAATTCATGCCCGGGAGTGGATTTCCCCTGCATTTTGCCAGTGGTTCGTAAATGAGGTTGGTAAATTCATATTAATTGTATGTTTTGGAGTTCAAACACTTTTAAACAGACATTCAATAATATACATGAACAGACAAAAGGTAATATACATTAACAATTACACATTCATTTGCTAATGCGATTACATTTGTACGGAATAAAGGCAAACTATTACAGTACAAAATATACATATGAATCAGTAGATGTTTAACATCGAGCATTTGAACAGGTCTATTAGTGCAGTAGTTTTATTTACTGTTTACATATTTTTTATTACAAGTACCTGTACACTAAGATCCACTAATAAAGCTCTAATTGAAGTAACCAGGAGTACAAATAGCTCAGGTGTCTCTCTCTACTCCTACTACATTTCTAAACTGTGGAATGCCTTACCACTTGAAATTAGAACTATAACTAGCTTAAACAATTCAAGCATCACATTAAAGCCCACCTCATCATCTCCTAGGCTTGTACATGTACTGGGCATGGGTAGACCAAACCATGGAACTAGCTGATTTTAAAATTTTAATTGCATATGTAATGAGCATTGAACTTAAGTCATGTGACTACCTTATGTTGTTTTTTTTCTTTCTCACTGTTAATATCAATCACATTTTAAGTCTTCAGCTGCTATGTTACCTGTCTATAAGACTAAGTATCCTAATTGCACTCTCATTGTATACAATGCCACTACTAGCTACTATTGTAAGAACTGACTTCTAGAAACATTGTTATATAGGATTGTTGGTCTTGTCTCCCACTTGACCAATTTATTTTGTTTTAGTCTTTTTACCGTTATAAATGTCTGCTACTATTTTTTTCTTCATTGTATTATATGATTTTTTTTCTACTAACAATGGAGCTTTTCTCCCCGGGCCTCCTCTGAAAAAAGGTTTTATGCCCAGTCGGACTTTCCTGGTAAGCAAATGTAAAATAAAATAAAATAAATAAATAAATTAAGGTTATCAACACTTTCCTTAAATTGCTCCATGTATTTTCAAGTTTAAAACTAAAGCTACAGCTTTGTTATAAATGTGTTTTCCATTTTTAAAAATTCCTATAATTTCTCTTGTCAATAAAATGCAGTGCTAGTGTATTATTTCAGTATTGTTATTTCTAGTCCTTATTCCCAGCATTTCTCTTAAATGCTAATCATGTATTTTGTATTGTTCACTGAATTGTCATTGTTTATCTGTCTGCATCTGCTTGAATTATTTATTCTTATTACTGTTCTTAATTTATATTTTGAACTTATAGAGGAAAACATAAGTAATGAAGCTGAAATCTATCAAACACCTAGCCATGAACATTTAAATTTCGCCTTTCTGTAACTAGCTAAAATGGTAGGTTGAGACAATTCTTCCATAGTAAGTATAAAACTGAGAATGCAGCAGTAGTAGTGCAAAGGTAAGATGGCGATCTAAGCAAAGTATATATACATACATACATATATATA
>NC_056728.1:1843727737-1843745585 GCF_019279795.1 Protopterus annectens
GTGGGTTTTATAGCAGGGAAATGAAATTGATAGAAATTAGCCAAAAATGGCCAATAAACTACTAATTTTTGGGCTGAAACCACTCCTTCAGTGACAGATAGGCTGCTCAAAGCTCCCTCTCTTACAGTGAACAGAGAAACTTTATTCTTTTCAAGTAAGGTATGGGCAAACACAGAAACTTGTAACACAGCCCTGAATTCACCACTAACCTGAAAACTGGAGTATACTAGCTTGGAAGGTGGGAAAACAAGTATATTTTTCTTTCAGAAAATAAAGCAGATGCAATCAAAAAACACTTTAAATGCACAGAAATGGCTATCACACTTGAGTGTGTAGCCTACAACAGTTAAACAGGTAATTTCAACACAAAAATAACTTTCTTAAAGTGCAGGCAGTAAAATAAGTACAATATGTTGCTGAAACATATTTCAGCAGAAATATCCAGGGAATTGTTATGGCTAGGCTTGTATAGGCCCTAGGGACAATAGCCTAGTACCAACCTATGAACCTATCACCCTATGAAAACAAACTTTTTAAATCACAGAAACTCTGGAAAATTGGCGTTTTAGGCAGAGTTAGCTAAAGGCAGCAAGAAAATGCAGAAAAATGATACTTAATCACTCCAAAGTCTTTCCTTTGTATCTCTGCTGCTGTAGAACTCTGCTGGGCTCCAGACAGGAGCTTGCTGAGCTGTATACTAGTGGAAAAACCTCGCAAATGTGGGTTTTCTTGCAGGAAAATGAAAGAGATAAAAACTAGCCCAAAATGGCTAATAAACTACTAGGTTCTAGGCTGAAACCACTCCTCCAGGGACAGATAGGCTGCTCAACACTCCCTCTCTCACAGTGAACAGAGAAACTTCCTTCTATCCAAGTAAGGTATGGGCAAACACAGAAACTTGTAACACAGCCCTGAATTCAGCAGTAACCTGGAAACTGGACTATACTAGCTTAGAAAGGTGGGAAAACAAGTATTTTTTTCAGAAAATAAAGCAGATACAATAAAAAAAAAACACTTTAAATGCATAGAAATGGCTATCACACTTGAGTGAGTAGCCTGCAACAGGTAAACAAAACGGCCAATAAACTACTAGGTTCTGGGCTGAAACCACCCCTCCAGGGACAGATAGGCTGCTCAGAGCTCCCTCTCTCACAGTGAGCAGAGAAACTTCCTTCTGTCCAAGTAAGGTATGGGCAAACACAGAAACTTGTAACACAGCCCTGAACTCAGCACTAACCTGAAAACTGAACTATACTAGCTTAGAAAGGCGGGAAAACAAGTTTTTTGGTTGTTTTTTTTTTTTCAGAAAATAAAGCAGATACAATGAAAAAACACTTTAAATGCACAGAAATTGCTATTACACTTGAGTGTGTAGCCTGCAACAGTTAAACAGGTAATTAACAGTTAAACAGGTAATTTAAACACAAAAATTACTTTGTTAAAGTGCAGGCAGTAAAATAAGTACAATATTTAGCTGAAACAAGCTTTCTAAATCAGAAAAACTCTAGAAAATTGGTATTTTAAGTGGAATTTGCTAAAGGCAGCAAGAAAATGCAGAAAATGATACTTAATCACTCCAAAGTCTCTCATTTGTCTCACTGCTGCTGTAGAACTCTGCAGGTCTCCAGGCAGGAGCTTGCTGAGCTGTATACTAGTGCAAAAACCTTGCAAATGCGGGTTTTATAGCAGGGAAATTAAAGAGATAGAAATTAGCCAAAAATGGGTAATAAACTCCTAATTTCTGGGCTGAAACTACTTCTCCAGGGACAGATAGGCTGCTCAAAGCTCCCTCTTTCACAGTGAACAGAGAAACTTCCTTCTATTCGTGTAAGGTATGGGCAAACACAGAAACTTGTAACACAGCCCTGAACTCAGCACTAACCTGAAAACTGCACTAAACTAGCTTTGAATGGTGGGAAAACAAGCTTTTTTTTGTTTTTTTTCAGAAAATGAAGCAGATACAATGAAAACAAAACACTTTAAATGCACAGAAATGGCTATCACACTTTAGTGTGTAGCCTGCAACAGTTAAATAGGTAGTTTAAACACAAAAATTACTTTGTTAATGTGCAGGCAGTAAAATAAGTACAATATTTAGCTGAAACAAGCTTTCAAAATCACAGAATCTCTAGAAAATTGGCATTTTAGGTGGAATTAGATAAAGGCAGCAAGAAAATGATACTTAATCACTCCAAAGTCTCTCTTTTGTCTGTGTGCTGCTGTAGAACTCTGCAGGGCACCAGGCAGGAGCTAGCTAAGCTGTATACTAGCGCAAAAAACCTCACAAATGCGGGTTTTGTAGTAGGAAAATGAAAGAGACAGAAATTAGCCAAAAATGGCCAATAAACTACTAATTTCTGGGCTGAAACCACTCCTCCAGAGATAGATAGGCTGCTCAAAGCTCCCTCTCTCACAGTGAACAGAGAAACTTCCTTCTGTGCAAGTAAGGTATGGGCAAACACAGAAATTGTAACACAGCCCTGAATTCAGCACTATCCTGAAGACTGGACTATACTAGCTGAGAAAGGTGGGAAAACAATATATTTTTTAAAAAAATAAAGAAGATACAATCAAAAAAACACCTTAAATGCACAGAAATGGCTGTCACACTTGAGTGTATAGCGTACAACAGTTAAACAGGTAATTTAAACACAAAAATTACTTTGTTAAAGTGCAGGCAGTAAAATAAGTACAATATGTAGCTGAAACAAGCTTTTTAAATCACAGAAACTCTAGAAAATTGGCGTTTTGAGTGGAATTAGCTAAAGGCATCAAGAAAATGCAGAAAATTATACTTAATCACTCCAAAGTCTCTCTTTTGTATCTCTGCTGCTGTAGAACTCTACAGGACTCCAGGCAGGAGCTTGTTGAGCTGTATACTAGTACAAAAACCTCGCAAATGCAGGTTTTATAGCAGGGAAATGAAAGAGATAGAAATTAGCCAAACAATGGCCAATAAACTACTAATTTCTGGGCTGAAACTACTCTTCCAGGGACAGATAGGCTGCTCAAAGCTCCCTCTCTCACAGTGAACAGAGAAACTTCCTTCTGTCCAAGTAAGGTATGTGCAAACACAGAAACTTGTAACACAGCCCTGAATTCAGCACTAAACTGAAAACTGGACTATACTAGCTTAGAAAGGTGTGAAAATAAGTTTTTTTTCAGAAAATAAAGCAGATACAATAAAAAAACACTTTAAATGCACAGACATGGTTATCACACTTGAGTGAGTAGCCTGCAACAAGTAAACAGGTAAGTTAAATACAAAAATGACTTTGTTAAAGTGCAGGCAGTAAAATAAGTACAATATGTAGCTGAAACAAGTTTTTAAAATCACAGAAACTCTAGAAAATCAGAGTTTTACGAGTAATTAGCTAATTACAGCAAGAAAATATAGAAAATGATACTTAATCACTCCAAAGTCTCTCTTTTGTCTCTCTGCTGCTGTAGAACTCTGCAGGGCACCAGGCAGGATCTTGCTGAGCTGTATACTAGAGCAAAAACCTTGCAAATTTGTGTTTTATAGCAGGGAAATGAAAGAGATAGAAATTAGCCCAAAATGGCCAATAAACTACTAATTTCTGTGCTGAAACCACTCCTCCAGGGACAGATAGGCTGCTCAAAGCTCCCTTTCTCACAGTGAACAGAGAAACTTCCTTCTATCCATGTAAGGTATGGGAAAGCACAGAAACTTGTAACGCAGCCCTCAACTCAGCACTAACCTGAACTCTGGACTATACTAGCTTAGAAAGGCGGGAAAACATGCTTTTTTTTGTTTTTCAGGAAATAAAGCAGATACAATCAAAAAAACACTTTAAATGACAGAAATGGCTATCACACGTGTGTGTAGCCTACAACAGTTAAACAGATCATTTAAACACAAAAATGACTTTGTTAAAGTGCAGGCAGTAAAATAAATACAATATGTAGCTGTAACAAGCTTTTTAAAGCAGAGAAACTCTAGAAAATCGGCATTTTAAGTGGAATTTGCTAAAGGCAGCAAGAAAATGCAGAAAATTATACTTAATCACTCCAAAGTCTCTCATTTGTCTCATTGCTGCTGTAGAACTCTGCAGGTCTCCAGGCAGGAGCTTGCTGAGTTGTATACTAGTGGAAAAACATCACAAATGCGGGTATTACAGCAGGAAAATGAAAGAGATAGGAATTAGCCAAAAATGGGTAATAAACTCCTAATTTCTGGGCTGAAAGTACTCCTCCAGGGACAGATAGGCTGCTCAAAGCTCCCTCTCTCACAGTGAACAGAGAAACTTCCTTGTATCCAAGTAAGGTATGGGCAAACACAGAAAATTGTAACACAGCCCTGAATTCAGCACTAACCTGAAAACTGGACTATACTAGCTTAGAAAGGTGGGAAAACAAGTATTTTTTATTTTTTTTTTTCAGAAAATAAAGCAGATACAATAAAAAAACACTTTAAATACACAGAAATTGCTATCACACAAGTGTGTAGCCTACAACAGTTAAACAGGTAATTTACACACAAAAATGACTTTGTTAAAGTGCAGGCAGTAAAATAAGTACAATATGTAGCTGAAACAAGCTTTTTAAATCACATAAACTCTAGAAAATCAGTATTTAGGCAGAATTAGAAAAAGGCAGCAAGAGAAATGCAGAAAAAATAAGCTTAATCACTCCATAGTCTCCCTTTTGTCTCTCTGCTGCTGTACAACTCTGCAGCGCACCAGGCAGGAGCTTGCTGAGCTGTATATTAGTGCAAAAACCTTGCAAATGCAAGTTTTATAGCAGGGTAATGAAAGAAAGAAATTAGTCGAAAATGTCCAATAAACTACTAATTCCTGGGCTGAAACTACTTCTCCACGGACAGATAGGCTGCTCAAAGCTCCCTCTCTCACAGTGAACAGAGAAACTTCCTTCTGTTCACGTAAGGTATGGGCAAACACAAAAACTTGTAACACAGCCCTGAATTCAGCACTAACCTGAAAACTGGACTATATTAGCTTAGATAGGTGGGAAAACAAGCTTTTTTTTCAGAAAATGAAGCAGATACAATGAAAAAAAAAACACTTTAAATGCACAGAAATGGCTATCACACTTGAGTGTGTAGCCTGCAACAGTTAAATAGGTAGTTTAAACACAAACAATACTTTGCTAAAATGCAGGTAGTAAAATAAGTACAATATTTAGCTGAAACAAGCTTTCTAAATCACAAAAAATATAGAAAACTGACATTTTAGGTGGAATTAGATAAATGCAGCAGGAAAATGCAGAAAATGATGCTTAGTCACTCCAAAGTCTCTCTTATGTCTCTCTGCTGCTGTAGAACTCTACAGGGCATCAGGCAGGAGCTTGCTGAGCTGTATACCAGTGCAAAAACCGCACAAATGCGGGTTTTATAGTAAGAAAATGAAAGAGATAGAAATTAGCCAAAAATGGCCAATAAACTACTAATTTCTGGGCTGAAACCACTCCTCCAGAGATAGATAGGCTGCTCAAAGCTCCCTCTCTCACAGTGAACAGAGAAACTTCCTTCTGTGCAAGTAAGGTATGGGCAAACACAGAAATTGTAACACAGCCCTGAATTCAGCACTATCCTGAAGACTGGACTATACTAGCTGAGAAAGGTGGGAAAACAATATATTTTTAAAAAAAATAAAGCAGATACAATCAAAAATACACCTTAAATGCACAGAAATGGCTGTCACACTTGAGTGTGTAGCCTACAAAAGTTAAACAGGTAATTTAAACACAAAAATGACGTTAAAGTGCAGGCAGTAAAATAAGTACAATATGTAGCTGAAACAAGCTTTTTAAATCACAGAAACTCTAGAACATTGGCATTTTAAGCGGAATTAGCTAAAGGCATCAAGAAAATGCAGAAAATTATACTTAATCACTCCAAAGTCTCTCTTTTGTCTCTCTGCTGCTGTAGCACTCTACAGGACTCCAGGCAGGAGCTTGTTGAGCTGTATACTAGTACAAAAACCTCACAAATGCGGGTTTTATAGCAGGGAAATGAAAGAGATAGAAATTAGCCAAACAATGGCCAATAAACTACTAATTTCTGGACTGAAACTACTCTTCCAGGGACAGATAGGCTGCTCAAAGTTCCCTCTCTCACAGTGAACAGAGAAACTTCCTTCTGTCCAAGTAAGGTATGTGCAAACACAGAAACTTGTAACACAGCCCTGAATTCAGCACTAACCTGAAAACTGGACTATACTACCTTAGAAAGGTGGGAAAACAAGTATTTTTTTTCCAGAAAATAAAGCAGATACAATAAAAAAAAACACTTTAAATGCACAGAAATGGCTATCACACTTGAGTGAGTAGCCTGCAACAGGTAACAAAACGGCCAATAAACTACTAGGTTCTGGGCTGAAACCATTCCTCCAGGGACAGATAGGCTGCTCAGAGTTCCCTCTCTCACAGTAAGCAGAGAAACTTCCTTCTGTCCAAGTAAGGTATGGGCAAACACAGAAACTTGTAACACAGCCCTGAACTCAGCACTAACCTGAAAACTGGACTATACTAGCTTAGAAAGGCGGGAAAACAAGTTTTTTGGTTGTTTTTTTTCAGAAAATAAAGCAGATACAATGAAAAAACACTTTAAATGCACAGAAATGGCTATTACACTTGAGTGTGTAGCCTGCAACAGTTAAACAGGTAATTTAAACACAAAAATTACTTTGTTAAAGTGCAGGCAGTAAAATAAGTACAATATTTAGCTGAAACAAGCTTTCTAAATCAGAAAAACTCTAGAAAATCGGCATTTTAAGTGGAATTTGCTAAAGGCAGCAAGAAAATGCAGAAAATGATACTTAATCACTCCAAAGTCTCTCATTTGTCTCACTGCTGCTGTAGAACTCTGCAGGTCTCCAGGTAGGAGCTTGCTGAGCTGTATACTAGTGCAAAAACCTTGCAAATGCGGATTTTATAGCAGGGAAATGAAAGAGATAGAAATTAGCCAAAAATGGGTAATAAACTCCTAATTTCTGGGCTGAAACTACTCCTCCAGGGACAGATAGGCTGCTCAAAGCTCCCTCTCTCACAGTGAACAGAGAAACTTCCTTCTATTCGTGTAAGGTATGGGCAAACACAGAAACTTGTAACACAGCCCTGATCTCAGCACTAACCTGAAAACTGCACTAAACTAGCTTCGAATGGTGGGAAAACAAGCTTTTTTTGTTTTTTTTTCAGAACATGAAGCAGATACAATGAAAACAAAACACTTTAAATGCACAGAAATGGCTATCACACTTTAGTGTGTAGCCTGCAACAGTTAAATAGGTAGTTTAAACACAAAAATTACTTTGTTAATGTGCAGGCAGTAAAATAAGTACAATATTTAGCTGAAACAAGCTTTCTAAATCACAGAAACTCTAGAAAATTGGCATTTTAGGTGGAATTAGATAAAGGCAGCAAGAAAATGATACTTAATCACTCCAAAGTCTCTCTTTTGTCTGTCTGCTGCTGTAGAACTCTGCCGGGCACCAGGCAGAAGCTAGCTGAGCTGTATACTAGCGCAAAAAACCTCACAAATGCGGGTTTTATAGCAGGGAAATGAAAGAGATAGAAATTAGCCAAACAATGACCAATAAACTACTAATTTCTGGGCTGAAACTACTCTTCCAGGGACAGATAGGCTGCTCAAAGCTCCCTCTCTTGTAGTGAACAGAGAAACTTCCTTCTGTCCAAGTAAGGTATGTGCAAACACAGAAACTTGTAACACAGCCCTGAATTCAGCACTAACCTGAAAACTGGACTATACTAGCTAGAAAGGTGTGAAAATAAGTTTTTTTTTCAGAAAATAAAGCAGATACAATCAAAAAAACACCTTAAATGCACAGACATGGTTATCACACTTGAGTGAGTAGCCTGCAACAAGTAAACAGGTAAGTTAAACACAAAAATGACTTTGTTAAAGTGCAGGCAGTAAAATAAGTACAATATGTAGCTGAAACAAGTTTTTAAAATCACAGAAACTCTAGAATATCTGAGTTTTACGAGTAATTAGCTAATTGCAGCAAGAAAATATAGAAAAATGATACTTAATCACTCCAAAGTCTCTCTTTTGTCTCTCTGCTGCTGTAGAACTCTGCAGGTTCCAGGCAGGAGCTTGCTGAGCTGTATACTAGTGCAAAAACCTCGCAAATGCGGGTTTTATAGCAGGGAAATGAAAGAGATAGGAATTAGCCAAAAATGGGTAATAAACTCCTAATTTCTGGGCTGAAACTACTCCTCCAGGGACAGATAGGCTGCTCAAAGCTCCCTCTCTCACAGTGAACAGAGAAACTTCCTTGTATCCAAGTAAGGTATGGGCAAACACAGAAAATTGTAACACAGCCCTGAATTCAGCACTAACCTGAAAACTGGACTATACTAGCTTAGAAAGGTGGGAAAACAAGTATTTTTTTTTTTTGTTTTTTTTTTTCAGAAAATAAAACAGATACAATAAAAGCACTTTAAATACACAGAAATGGCTATCACACAAGTGTGTAGCCTACAACAGTTAAACAGGTAATTTACACACAAAAATGACTTTGTTAAAGTGCAGGCAGTAAAATAAGTACAATATGTAGCTGAAACAAGCTTTTTAAATCACAGAAACTCTAGAAAATCAGTATTTTAGGCAGAATTAGAAAAAGGCAGCAAGAAAAATGCAGAAAAAATAAGCTTAATCACTCCATAGTCTCCCTTTTGTCTCTCTGCTGCTGTACAACTCTGCACGGCACCAGGCAGGAGCTTGCTGAGCTGTATACTAGTGCAAAAACCTTGCAAATGCAAGTTTTATAGCAGGGTAATGAAAGAGAGAAATTAGTCGAAAATGGCCAATAAACTACTAATTCCTGGGCTGAAACTACTTCTCCAGGGACAGATAGGCAGCTCAAAGCTCCCTCTCTCACAGTGAGCAGAGAAACTTCCTTCTGTTCACGTAAGGTATGGGCAAACACAAAAACTTGTAACACAGCCCTGAATTCAGCACTAACCTGAAAACTGGACTATATTAGCTTAGATAGGTGGGAAAACAAGCTTTTTTTTTTTTTTTTTTCAGAAAATGAAGCAGATACAATGAAAACAAAACACTTTAAATGCACAGAAATGGCTATCACACTTGAGTGTGTAGCCTGCAACAGTTAAATATGTAGTTTAAACACAAACAATACTTTGTTAAAGTGCAGGCAGTAAAATAAGTACATTATTTAGCTGAAACAAGCTTTCTAAATCACAGAAACTCTAGAAAATTGGCATTTTAGGTGGAATTAGATAAAGGCAGCAAGAAAATGCAGAAAATGATGCTTAATCACTCCAAAGTCTCTCTTTTCTCTCTCTGCTGCTGTAGGACTCTGCAGGGCACCAGGCAGGCGCTAGCTGAGCTGTATACTAGCGCAAAAACCTCACAAATGCGGGTTTTATAGTAAGAAAATGAAAGAGATAGAAATTAGCCAAAAATGGCCAATAAACTACTAATTTCTGGGCTGAAACCACTCCTCCAGAGATAGATAGGCTGCTCAAAGCTCCCTCTCTCACAGTGAACAGAGAAACTTCCTTCTGTGCAAGTAGGGTATGGGCAAACACAGAAATTGTAACACAGCCCTGAATTCAGCACTATCCTGAAGACTGGACTATACTAGCTGAGAAAGGTGGGAAAACAATATATTTTTAAAAAAAATAAAGCAGATACAATCAAAAATACACCTTAAATGCACAGAAATGGCTGTCACACTTGAGTGTGTAGCCTACAAAAGTTAAACAGGTAATTTAAACACAAAAATGATGTTGTTAAAGTGCAGGCAGTAAAATAAGTACAATATGTAGCTGAAACAAGCTTTTTAAATCACAGAAACTCTAGAACATTGGCATTTTAAGCAGAATTAGCTAAAGGCATCAAGAAAATGCAGAAAATTATACTTAATCACTCCAAAGTCTCTCTTTTGTCTCTCTGCTGCTGTAGAACTCTACAGGACTCCAGGCAGGAGCTTGTTGAGCTGTATACTAGTACAAAAACCTCACAAATGCGGGTTTTATAGCAGGGAAATGAAGGAGATAGAAATTAGCCAAACAATGGCCAATAAACTACTAATTTCTGGGCTGAAACTACTCTTCCAGGGACAGATAGGCTGCTCAAAGTTCCCTCTCTCACAGTGAACAGAGAAACTTCCTTCTGTCCAAGTAAGGTATGTGCAAACACAGAAACTTGTAACACAGCCCTGAATTCAGCACTAACCTGAAAACTGGACTATACTACCTTAGAAAGGTGGGAAAACAAGTATTTTCTTTTTCAGAAAATAAAGCAGTTACAATAAAAAAAAACACTTTAAATACACAGAAATGGCTATCACATGAGTGTGTAGCCTGCAACAGTTAAATAGGTAGTTTAAACACAAAAATTACTTTGTTAAAGTGCAGGCAGTAAAATAAGTACAATATTTAGCTGAAACAAGCTTTCTAAATCACAGAGACTCTAGAAAATTGGCATTTTAGGTGGAATTAGATAAAGGCAGCAAGAAAATGTAGAAAATGATACTTAATCATTCCACAGGTTCATAGGTAGATACTAGGCTATCTGCCCTAGGGCATTTATAAGCCTAGCCAGAGTGTATTTGGCTTCCGCCTCCCTATTAGATTAGCCTACTGTGCCTCTGTAAAGTAGGTCACAGAAGGTACCCTTTTAAGTTTAGTTTACTGTGTCTCTGTCTAGCAGGGACACAGGAGAGATCCCAGGGGTGAATTTGCGATTTCCCATCCACGCGTCCAAACTTCGCTTGAAGAGGGTCAGCGAGGGGCTATGTCTAACATGAATTGGGATTCTATTCCAGAGTGAGGGAGCCTTTGGGAAATGAATCTGTCCCTCCAGTATGTCCTATTTATTTTTGTGCTGAGGTTTAGGTCCCTGGAGCGTGTAGCTCTAAGGGACTTTGAGGTGGAGCATGTCCATTAATTCTGGGTTTGACGTGGCTTTGTACGTCAGGCATAGATCGCCTCTGAGTAGGTGGTAAGCAACTGAGTAGAGCTGTAGTTTCTTTAGTCGAGCTGCATAGGACATCTGTTTGTAGCCCATGATCCTCTTGGTGAGGTACTTTTGGGGTCTCTCCAGTTGCTGCAGGTGTCGGGTAAGGTACATCCCAAAAGGGACATTGTATTCAATTATGGGCTTGATGAGTGATGAGTAGAGGGGCACAATGACCTCTCTTGATCTAGATACGAACCCTTTTGTGATAAGGTGGGCTATATAGAAGGTCTTTCTAACCACTTTGGCAACGTGATTATCAAAGGAGAGATTACTATCTACGTTGGTCCCCAAATCTCTAATTACTTCTTCCATACTTAATGGATTACAACCTATGTGGTAATTTGTGGGCACCTTGTTTTTCCCAAAGGGGATGACTATGCACTTTTTAGCATTTAGCTTGAGGCGTGGCTCTGGCACCAAGCATCCGTCTCTGTGAGACCCTTTTGGAGGATGCTTGTGTCAGCTGGAGATTCAATTATGGACCCCAGTTTGCAGTCATCTGCGAACTTTGTCAGCCATAATCCCCCCGTGTTAGCCTGAACCTCAGAGAAGTATATACCGAACAAGAGAGGTCCCAGAACTGAGCCCTGTGGGACGCCACTTGTAACTGGTTTGGATTCGGACATGGCACCTGCGATTCTGACCATGTGGGTTCTATCTCTGAGCCAGTTTGCAACCAATCTTGTGATATAGGGGTTGATATTTAATCTGGTAAGCTTATTTATGATGCCCGAGTGGGGTATTGTGTCGAAGGCTTTTGCGAGGTCCAGGTAGGCTGTATGGACTACGTTGCCCTCATCTATGGCTTTGGTGACTGTTTCAAAGAAATCAACCAGGTTTAAGAGGCAAGATCTGCCCTTAACAAAGCCGAATTGGGTAGGGTCCAGTGTCTGGAGGCTCCCAATGTCTTTGTTTATGAGTTCCATGATAATACGCTCCATAGCTTTACAGACCAGACTAGTCAGGCTTATGGGGTGATAGTTTCCGGGGTCTGTTGTGGCACCACCTTTGTGGAGTGGGACCACTGTAGCTGTACGCCATTCTTTGGGTACATATCCTGTAGTAAGGCTAAGTTTGAACAGTGACTTAATGTGAGGGTTCAGTTCTTCTTGGAGCTCATGTAAGACACAGCCTGGGACACCGTCCGGTCCCATAGATGCTGTGTTTTTTGCTTTGGAGAGGGCAGATTTCACCTGTGCATCTGTGATGTCAGGGAGGTTACATTCAGTTGGGATAGGCGTTTGCTCCTTTTGGGGGGAAGGGGGGGAGAAGTTTGCGCTGAATATGTCTGCCAGGATGTTGGCTATGTCTGTAAGTTTGGTATATTTTGTACCATTATCCAACAATTCAGAGCATATCTGGGAGTTTCCGCCCATGTTTCTGACATAACTAAAGAAGGCCTTGTGATTATCTTTAGTGTCTAGGGCAATTTTCCTTTCGAAACTGGCCTTTGATGATTTTATGAGGGATCGAAGTTTCTTGCTAATACTGATTAGAGATGCCTTCCCTTTTTGGGATTTTCCTCTGTCATGTAGTAGCTTCCTCCTTCTGTTGTATAGCTTATTTATGGATGGGGTCCACCAGACTGGTCTCCTGTTTTTGGAGGAGTGAGTCTTGGTTTTATTTGGGATAGCACAATCCATGCATTCCTGCAGGTGCTTATAGAATGCATTTGTAAAGGATTCTGCGGATTGGGCTGTATTATCCTCTGGCCCAGGGGCTTTGAAGGATTCCACCTCAGTCTTGAGAAGTGCAAAGTTGGCTTTGGAGAAATTCTTTACAGTGATTTCCTTGGCTGGGGGTGGGGACGGGATATGGATGTCCAGGGAAATTTGTTTATGGTCTGATCTTACCAATGAGGGTTTAACTCTGGTGTGGAATTAGAGTCCCCATGTTGGTGATGACCAGGTCCAATATGTTGTTCCCTCTTGTGGGAGTGGTGACCAGTTGTTCCATTGCGTTAGAGTTTATAAATTCAAGGAACCGTTGGGCGAGGGTGTTTGGGCTTAAGTAGTTTTCCCAGTCAATGTTTGGGTAGTTGAAGTCACCCAATAACATAGTGTTTGGAGAGACCTTCATATTCTCCAGTGTTCTCAGGAATGCCAAGTGGGGTTCCTGTAATAGGGAGGGTGTTCTGTAGCAGGCTACAAACTGAAAGGCAGTTTTGCCCACTGTTAGTGGCACATGGATGGTTTCCGATGCTTCGTGCAGTGCCACTAACCTGGAGTATATAGAAACTCCCCCTCCTTTTGTGCTTCGGTCCGAGTTTTGGGGCCGAAATGCACGGTATGAGTTATAACCTGGTAGTGTTGGGGTGCTCTCAGGAGTCTTGAACCAGGTTTCTGTTACTGCACAGACATCGATTTTCTCCACACTGAGGAGAGTCTTGAGTGCGTGCATCTTGAGGTTTAGACTTCTGGCATTGAGTAGCATTACCTTTAGTTTTTTTATGTTTGGGTTGTCTATGGAGGTGGGTTTGTCCTTTGAGCCTTGCCTAAAAAAGGCACTATGGGGGTGACAAGAGCCTTGGCCAGTATACAAAAGCCTAAGGGTGACAGGTGCAAGCCGTCCCTAGTGAAGCAACGTGGCTTGTCGAGCATGTCATCCCAGGCTGACAGACACTGAATCCCCTTTGAATGACACCAATACTTTAGCCAATTTTTGAAACTGATCATTTTGTCTTTATAATGTGGCATCATTCTTGATGAGGGCAAGATGCTACTCAAGGTCAGGGACATACCAGCCTGGGCTACATGGTCAGAGAGCTCCTCTATGTCTCTTTTCATGTAGTCCAGGGAGGTACATCTCAGGTCATTCACACCAGCATGGACAATGACGGGGTCATACTTGTACTTGCTTTGGAGTGACCTGAGTGCTTGCGTTATGTGGCGGATCCTGGCACCTGACAGGCAGCTTACAGTAATCTTCTCCTTGTTCAGTCTGGTGAGTGGGATGTCAGTGTGCCGGACAATAGAGTCCCCTATAACAAGTGTATTTGGTGTGTTGTTTGGCCTTATGGGCTGTGACTGTGAGGCACACTGATTTTGTGAGATATGTGATTTGTGGGTATTGTTGAGGGGTGGCTGTTGCTTGGTTATCTGCTTAGGCGGTCTTTGCTGTTTTTGCAGATTTTTATTTAGAGCCTCCGAGTATGTTTTTGTGTGTTTATGTGTTGGGTATGCAGATGCAATAGGTCTGTGTGAGACTGGATTTGTGGTGTGGGTGGTTACCTTTTCCTCCTGACTGACTGTGCCAGTCTTGGGTTGAGAGAGCTCTGCCTCCAGTTTGGCTGTGTAACTGCATCTCTCACATGTATTAGAGTTTGTTGGAAGGAGGAGAGGGTTGCCTGTGTGCATAAGGCAATTGTAACATTGCCTCAAAATTCCCAGATTCACCAGCTGGACTGGAGTGTAACCTTGAAACTGACCCTTGGACATACCGGATTAGTATAGTGAACTGTTTTTTTTACTGATTAGATTAGGGAAGGGAACTGATTTTTCACTTGATCAGGAAGGACCAATCGGGAGTCTAATACTTATGAGAAGTCAAGGAGGGTGTAGTGCTTTAGTTAGTTAGTGTTTCCTTATAAGAGCTGAGCAAGTGCAGGGCTTTAGAAAGATAATAGAGTGTTTACTTTGAGAGTTTGAACAGTTCTAAGGGAAAAAGTGAAGAGCAGACTTTGTGGAGCATGGAATAATTTAAACCTGTTTAGGTGGCGCTGCCTGACGCTGCTCAGTGTGCAAAACCGCGCAAAAAGAGAGATCAAGGAGTTTAGAATTGACCCAAAATGGCCAATAAAACTACAGCTTCTAGGTAGTAACCACTCCTCCAGGGACAGGCAGGTTGTTCAGTATTAACCACTCCCACTGGTGAACACAGAGACTTTCCTTTAGCCCAAGCAAGCACTGGCCTTCTAGAAACTTCCAAACAGTTCAGAACAGCAAATCTGTAACTGAACTTTCTTAACTTTCAGAAAGTGGGAAAAAAAGCAAGATTTTTTTTCTTTTTGTTGTAGTTTAAAGGTAGCAGAGATGCACAAGCAGCAAAATAATCACAACAGTGCAATAAATGACCCCACACTTGAGTGCTAGGCCAAAATCAGGTAAAATGCAGTTTTTCGAGAAAAAATGATTTTAAATTAAGTGCAACACAGGAAATGCAGTAAACAGGCTCTAGATGTGTTCCAAGTACTGGTACTGTTACAGATATAAACTTTAGCAAGCCGGAAAATGCCAAAATGTAGGTGGCAAAGCAGTAAAACGTAACAAAAAAAAAAAAAATACTTAAAATCACAAAAGTGGCTCCTTTTCTTCTCTCAGCATTTTCTCCTCTTGGTAGGTGCTTCAGCAACAACTAGCAAGCCTGAAAAGATGCCAAAACCATGAGGCAGCCTGGTTTTAAGAGAGAGAGAGAGAGAGAGAGAGAGATCAGGAAGTTTAGAATTGACCCAAAATGGCCAATAAAACTACAGCTTCTAGGTAGTAACCACTCCTCCAGGGACAGGCAGGCTGCTCAGTGTTAACCACTCCCACTGGTGAACTCAGAGACTTCCCTTTAGCCCAAGCAAGCTCTCTTTTGTCTCTGCTGCTGTAGAACTCTGCAGGGCACCAGGCAGGAGCTTGCTGAGCTGTATACTAGCGCAAAAACCTCACAAATGCGGGTTTTATAGTAGGAAAATGAAAGAGATAGAAATTAGCCAAAAATGGCCAATAAACTACTAATTTCTGGGCTGAAACCACTCCTCCAGAGATAGATAGGCTGCTCAAAGCTCCCTCTCTCATGTGAACAGAGAAACTTCCTTTTGTGCGAGTAAGGTATGGGCAAACACAGAAATTGTAACACAGCCCTGAATTCAGCACTATCGTGAAGACTGGACTATACTAGCTGAGAAAGGTGGGAAAACAATATATTTTTTAAAAAAATAAAGCAGATACAATCAAAAAAACACCTTAAATACACAGAAATGGCTATCACACTTGAGTGTGTAGCCTACAACAGCTAAACAGGTAATTTAAACACAAAAATGACTTTGTTAAAGTGCAGGCAGTAAAATAAGTACAATATGTAGCTGAAACAAGCTTTTTAAATCACAGAAACTCTAGAAAATCGGCATTTTAAGTGGAATTTGCTAAAGGCAGCAATAAAATGCAGAAAATGATACTTAATCACTCCAAAGTCTCTCTTTTGTCTCACTGCTGCTGTAGAACTCTGCAGGTCTCCAGGCAGGAGCTTGCTGAGCTGTATACTAGCGTAAAAACCTTGCCAATGCAGGTTTTATAGCAGAGAAATGAAAGAGAGAGAAATTAGTCCAAAATGGCCAATAAACTACTAATTTCTGGGCTGAATTTTTTTTTTGTTTTGTTTTTTTTTTTTTTCAGAAAATAAAGCAGTTACAATAAAAAAAAACACTTTAAATGCACAGAAATGGCTATCACATGAGTGTGTAGCCTACAACAGTTAAACAGGTAATTTAAACACAAAAATGACTTTGTTAAAGTGCAGGCAGTAAAATAAGTACAATATGTAGCTGAAACAAGCTTTTTAAATCACATAAACTCTAGAAAATCGGCATTTATGGTGGAATTAGATAAAGGCAGCAAGAAAATGCAGAAAAATGATGCTTAATCACTCCAAAGTCTCTCTTTTGTCTCTCTGCTCCTGTACAACTCTGCAGGGCACCAGGCAGGAGCTTGCTGAGGTGTATACTAGCGTAAAAACCTTGCCAATGCAGGTTTTATAGCAGAGAAATGAAAGAGAGAGAAATTAGCCCAAAATGGCCAATAAACTACTAATTTCTGGGCTGAAACCTATCTCCCAGAGACAGATAGACTGCTCGAAGCTCCCTCTCTCACAGTGAACAGAAAAACTCCTTTGTATCCAAGTAAGGTATGGGCAAACACTGAAACTTGTAACACAGCCATGAATTCAGCACTAACCTGAAAACTGGACTATACTAGCTTAGAAAGGCAGGAAAACAAGTATATATATATATATATATATATATATATATATATATATATATATATAATATTTTTTTTTTCCAGAAAATAAAGCAGATACAATCAAAAAACACTTTAAATGCACAGAAATGGCTATCACACTTGAGTATTTAGCTTACAACAGTTAAACAGGTAATTTAAACACAAAAACAACTTTGTTAAAGTGCAGGCAGTAAAATAAGTACAATATGTAGCTGAAACAAGTTTTTTAAAATCACAGAAACTAGAAAATCTGTGTTTTAGGCAGAATTAGCTAAAGGCAGCAAGAAAATGCAGAAAATGATACTTAATCACTCCAAAGTCTCTTTTGTCTCTCTGCTACTGTAGAACTCTGCAGGGCACCAGGCTGGAGCTTGCTGAGCTATATACTAGTATGGGGTTTAGTGACTAAGGTGGAGTTTAGTGACTATAGTGGGGTTTAGTAATGCACACAAGTGCACATCTATGGTGAAGGAGAGCAAATTGTGTAATATAGTGTATACTGTACTTGTACAGAAACATAGCATTCATCTTGTACCCATGCCTATTGTGAATCTGCTGACAGTACCTCTCCCTCACACCTACTTAGGTTCCTCTGGTGTACACGTGGTACAACAGCCTGAAGCCGGTAAGTATGGGAATTACCTGTTGTAGCTCACCAGTATCCCAAGCATGTTAAGGTCATGCATGTGACCATGCTCTCAACTGTTACACTCAGCCATTTGGCAATATCTGCATGATCACTTGTGGTGGGGTTCACTGCATAGTGTCACAGTGGATATCACAGGGGCCTATTTGCATGACATGCCACATATCTGCAGCATACTTCACAGCCTGTCATTGCAGGACATCTGGATGAAGATTGCCAAAATGTCAG